>NC_091131.1:7665000-7905000 GCF_040183065.1 Periplaneta americana | reverse complement strand
AGCAACTGGGAGCTAAGAAACTTCATAGCTAACTTCAAATCTCAAGAAAAGTTTTTTCACTAAAGTACATAAATATAAATCTCCCAACAAGTAAAGAAAATCTAATTCATGATATGAAAAAATATTGTAGGTAAGAAGTACGTGAAACCTTCAGCGGCCTTGTATGATATTACTTACTTGGTTTATGCCTAATCCATAAACATCAATACTCCTCCACTAAAGATAGGTTTCTCGTACTATAGTCGCGACGCTGTTATTCCCGGCGTGACTCCTCCTCTTTGCTTACGTGTTAGGAAGAGAAGGCTCTATAAAGTCTAGGTAGGTAGTATCGTTCGTCATTTTTGTTCTTTCGTTGCCGAGCTACCATACGAGGAATCTATTTGCCACACCGTTAAACATTATCATGTCGTAGCTCCTATGATAATAAATCAAACGCACTGTAATTCAGCAAATAATTGAGCGGCAAATAACGTCTTCGTGTGCCTTCTGCGAACGCCAACGAAAGAGCCAAAATGGCGGGCGATTATATTAAGTATTTATCGA
Organism: Periplaneta americana; assembly: GCF_040183065.1. NCBI lineage: Eukaryota > Metazoa > Arthropoda > Insecta > Blattodea > Blattidae > Periplaneta > Periplaneta americana. The sequence continues at coordinate 7,904,457 of NC_091131.1, read as the reverse complement.
GCCTTAAGAAATTAATATCATCTTCATCAGCGAATCACAAGATGCACACGTTTAAATGTAGCTGACCTGTAACGCGATTGGCTGCTGGAAATTAGAGTGACGGGACTATAGGTACATACATAACTATTTTGTGCATGTGACTGTGTGTACCAAAAGTGAGAGGCAGGGGTGCCGTCCTATGGATTTGAGACAATCATCCATATCTAAAAGAAAGAGGTAAACACAGTAAAGCTCAGGCTGCAATGCAAGTTCTTCAGGCCCTCCTCAGTAGAGAGTAGAAGAGAAGGCTGTTAAAGTCCTGTTGTAATTTCGTTTCCTTTGTCATTCTCATAATAGTGCATAATCGAATAGTTGTGGGTTGCAGAAACTGCAAGCAGTAGTGGTCACCACACCAGCTTCAGCTCAGGCAGCAAGCAGTCTCAGAGGGGGAGCTGTGGAAGTGTCTCCGCGGCTGAGAAGCTCAATATCAGAACAACACATCGCCATCTTGTGTGGGGCAGTGTGGCAGTTGGCAAGACTGTGCCTAAGACATTCACCATCCGCAGTGAAGATAATGACAAGCTGGCCGTCTACATGTATGTCGAGGACAAATTCCAGGCCTTTGAGGTACTGTTGCTGCTACTGCTGTATTTTGTTTCAATCTCTCTCAAAAATGCTGTCCATATGCACGGTATGAAAGATTTATGTGCATTGGACCAATGAAATTTTTTTTTCTATTCACTTTACAGAATCTAAAGGTTGCAAATAGGCATAATAGCTAAAGGTACGGTCACACATCGCTACTTTTGCAGCGATGCAGTACAAAAAACTGCGCAACTCTTGTACTGCGACGTGTGAACAACGGTGCAACCCGAAAAGTAGCGGCTGCCGAACCTGCTGCTCACTACTTTTTTATGCTGTGCGCAGCTTAAAAGTAGCGATGTGTGAACAGGGTTCTCAGGGTTGCAGCCGCAGCATTTTTGATATCGGTTTTGTTGAAACTTTTGCTGCGGTTGCTACCAGTGTTGCCACCCAAATGTGCCAATGATACTTTTATTGTTTGGATATATTTTAATGTTAGATGTGATGAAAATAAATTATTTGTAACAGTTATTAAATGCACAACACAGTCTGAGCATATTTGCTAACGATATAATTCATTTTTTTAATTTCCTGTAGCGTAGTTTCAAAAGGAGGCTGCCAACATTGATTACGTGAATATGCTGTTGGTTATCATTTAAGTATATAGGCGTTTTTAAAAGCTTTATAATAAAAATAATGCCAATTCCTGTATACTAGTTAGGGCAGAAAAGCAAATAATAGAAAAGTAAGCTTTTGCATGAGTTTCTTAATAATGCGAACATAACCACAAAATGTATATTGGGAAGTCAACACGGAGATGGAAACCTGCAGCATGACTGCGGCTACAAAAGTAGCACCTTGCGTGTGAACAGACTCACAACCTCCAGTTGCAACTTTTGCTGCACTCGGATTGCGCAGCATGAAAAGTAGCGTGCAGCGCGCTACTTTTGGCTTACGTGTGAACACAACACGCAACTTTTGCAGCTGCAGTACTAAAGTTGCGCAGCAAAAGTAGCGACGTGTGACCGTACCTTAACGCACCCTTTTTAAACATCACTAACTAACTTTACAGAATCTATCAAAATACAGTGTGTTTCACAATTATAGGTACAAACTAGAGAACTGCAGAATAGGGCTTACAACCGGTTTTCATGTGAGAGCATCCGTAAAGGTAGAGCATCCAACTGAATGTTCGAATTTCAACCGGTTGCCCCTGGTGTTTTGCAGGCTAGACAACACATTTTCTGAGTACATAAACGGAATAACAATTGAAAGAAATTTACGATGTGTGATTTAAAGAATGTATTTGCTTAATATAGGCCTACAATTAATTGCATTCTCTGTTATGCTTTTCTTCATAACAAATATAGATGAACAAATGAACACCAGTAATAACAAAGGAAATAAATGTAATGCATAATATGAAATCTGGTGTGTAAAGAAATGCCAAGAATAGAATAAATTACAATTACTTACTAAATAGAAGGAAAATAATTACATACTTTAACATTTACACTTCAAACTCACAATGCATACCTCTGAAACAGTAGTTTCATTATCTTCTGGTCACATCTGTACTTGTACCTATAATTTTGAAACCCACTGTATAACTTTCAAATAATTTTTTTATTATTTTCAATATCCTGGTTCTCTTGATATAATTTTTGTTGCTCTCACATATAATTGAAGGGTTTCAATCATACATGACTAATGCACAAGAAATATTGGAGTGTACATTTCTACGCGAGGCTACACCGAGAGGCGATTGAAATATATAAACATAAGAACAATTTCAATCGAAAAGAAGAAGGCCTCAAGGTTAACAAGGCCTGGTATCCGGCATTAAGGAAAACCAACATCAAACCCGCCCGCATAGCACAATTAAACAACACAACCTCGGACGCGGAGCGCGTGGAAAACAGCAAACCCGCCCGCGAAGCACATTCGAGCGCGGACCGAGGCGACAACAGCAAGGCCCCCCCTCCCTCACTATATATACAACGATGCAGCCAGCGCAGACTGTAATCGGCACACGCAGTAGAACCAGCCGCACCAGCAATAGACACCACTGAAGATGTTCACCGCAGCAGTGAACGAAACGTTTGGTCTGACAACCAACAGACCACGGCCTCATAGCCCGGAAAACTTTTCTACTATGCACAAGAAATAGTTTTTTAGATATACAAAGTTTAAGTTCACCTGCGAATGGTGAAGTCCATTTGCTGCCGAACTTGCAGCCCTCAGCAGTTATTCATGCTTATCACAAGGTATATTAAGATAATGTGTGATTAAAATAAAAAACTTTTATCCATGACCATAACGAAAAACATGCCTTTACTAAATACTTTTGCGTGTGTAAAGTAGGCTATTATTCAACATTACTTTATTTCACTAGTGAGATAAAGACTTTACCTCACAGTCTGAACTTTATCTCACAGTTCATTAGTATTTTCCTAGTACCCGGGCACACACGTATACTTTTCCATTCAACTATTACTCAAGAAGTTAACATATTAGTTACTAGATGTCACTACCTCTACTTCTTTATTACCATTTCTTAAATATACATACACTCAATCTCCTTCTCTTTTCTCTATCTGCTACGTCGTAATTTGTACATTACATCCATATCTAATATGCATCTTTTTTAAATTTTGTAATAATTTACCTTTTGGGATGCCAGGAGACTTGAACCTACGAAGTTGGGTTTATAGGATTTTAAAACAACACGCGTTAGCCGACTGAGCTAAACAGACACGATGGTTAATTATGTTTTAATATTCCTCTTAAGTTTACAGAAGTAAAATGTGAAATTATTTTAATCACATTAGTCCCGTGAACACTTCTAAATAATCCCTGAAACTTCAAAAAGACGAAAATACACGTTTAAAGTAAAAAAATATATATTAAAATTATATAATTAATTATAATTTGTTATTTATCCAACGCCTTAGATACCATTCTTTACTAATCATGGCCTCCTACATCATGACCTGCCTAGTAACGTATTGATTCTAAAATCCATGCCATGGTATGTGATTACATGAGGACTTATTTTCAACATATTTTCTGTTATAAAACATAATTTTTCGTTATGGTCATGGATAAAATTACGTATGGTACTTGTGAGCGTGATCTTTATTGCACTCGTGTAATTTAAGCACTCGGCTGACGCCTCGTGTTTAAATCTTTCCACTCGTGCAATAAAGATGCACTTACCTCACAAGTACCATAAATAACTATATTTTTGTGATATTGTGGAATAGTCTGACTTGAAATCCTTCAGTTACATGTTTGCTCGATGTAGAAATGTTTTTGCAGTATGATATATGTGTGTGTGAACATTGCAGCTGGTAGAACAAGAGGGCCGGGATGCCAGAGAGAGCTGTGTGACCCTACTGCCGAAGAAGAACCACGTGGTCCAGGTTAACTTCAAGCCTCGCCAGCTGGGCACTGCTTATGGCAAGCTGGTGTTCATCATACAGGGCATCCATCTCACTGTGAGTCTGCTCTAGCTTCGTGGCTGGTTTAGGTGCTAATTTTGAGTATGATTTAAAGAAAATTATTGCTCTGTCTGGTTTTTACCAAAATGAATTATTATCCAACACATATTAATGGAATAAACTTTATTATTTCATTAATGGTAGTTATATCGTAGTTTAATATAATAAAATATTGGGAACAACTGGATAATACCCACGGCAGAGCAATATCGATAGTCGATGTTACTCGCTGGCCACTAGTCACCGGGCCGTACCGAGCTGTGTCAAACAGAAGACAATCGAAATGGTGGTAGTAAAATTCGCGACTATATTCTTAAATAAATCACTCTATTAGTCAATTGCAAGATTTATGCAGTAAAACATTGTAGTTTTATTTGTGGCCTAGACAAAATACCTAGCCTTTTACGGGAGGGGGGGGACTTTTAGGGCCGTATTCATAGACATTTTTAGCACGGGCTTTCAGTAGAGTACCAGCGTTTTTCGTATTCATAAACCAATGTTAGCGATAGGATATGATTTGAATTCTGTACTAGTAACCAGTGGATAGCCGGGGCTAGCTGAGTACGCTCGTAGCGCGTGCTGCGAAATGTCTATGAATAGTACCCTTAGGGGCCATGAAATTATTCACCGCTTTAATTATATTACTGTCTATCAATATTACGAAACAAAAACTGTCATAAAGGCCATGACTGACTAGAAACCGATACCGAAGAGATAAATCCATTTGGCTGTGATGAAACAAAAGAAAATGCGAAAGAGATTTTAGTTCGAGATAAAATGGAACACAATTTTGATGACCATACTGTTAGTAACTGGAGATCGCTTGCAATCTTCTATGTAGAAATGTTGTCCAAGCAAATTGGTGGTCCAGGGAAAAATTATTGCAATAGATGAAAGTAACAGTGGTGCTATCTCTCAGTAATGTTCAGAATGAAGTAGAGAGAAAAAGAAACAAATTTCTCCTTCTAACGACACCACAGACCAAAATCATGTTCTTATGGTGGCAACATTGTGTATGTAGTTAAATTTGGTGGTAAACGTAACGGCACGGTTCAAAGCTGCCGTGGTAATTCTCCAGTATAGCGAAATATTGATTTGTGGTGTCAGTGATATAATTTATTTATCTTGTTACACAAGTACATTGTCTTTTGGGATAAGGTTAGGAAATTCAGAAATTTGTATATTTTTCATGCCTATGTAGAACAGATGCACAATTAAAGGTAAAGGTAAAGGTATCCCCTTAACATGCCATGAAGGCACTTGGGGGGGCATGGAGGTAGAGCCCCTTGCTTTCCATGACCTCGGCACTAGAATGAGGTGGTGTGGTCGGCACCACGCTCTGACCGCCTTTTACCCCCAGGAAAGACCTGGTACTCAATTTTTATAGAAGGCTGAGTGAACCTTGGGGCCGTTCTGAAAGTTTGGCAACGAGAAAAAATCCTGTCACCACCTAGGATCGAACCCCGGACCTTCCAGTCCGTAACCAGCTGCTCTACCAACTGAGCTACCCGGCCACCACAGATGCACAATTATGTAATAAAAATGTGGTACATCTTGTTTCAGATTCCATTGTATGGTTTTGGTGGACACGCCCGATTGATGGTCAGGGGTGTCCCTAGAGATGGCGCAGGACGAATGTGGCTCATGCTGGCCCAGAACTCGGCAAGCAAGGAGTGGGAGACCAGCTTCATACTGCGCAACATGGGGGACTTACAGGCTTTCATTACAATGAAATCCATTTCGAAAGGTAACGCAGCTTCCTGCCTTGCGTACATTGTTAGTGAAGTGTCTTCCATAATGTTTTAAATAAAAGGAGTTGACTGGTTTACAAACAAGAGGATTTCAAAAGCCGATTTTAATGTAATCTGCTACAAAGCTTCTCATATTCATCATTGAAGTGCCACATGCACAAAATCGATCAATCTTCTTTATGTATCCAGCTGTTTGCTGACAACATAAAGTCCACTATAGTCCATTGTAGTCTTTTTAGCTCTTATTTTTCATGAGAAATGAGGGGTATTTTGATTGGTGTTCATTGTAAATGCCTGTTGCTATAGTCGCGACACTGTCATTCCCGGCGTGACTCCTCCTCTTTGCTTACGTCTTAGGAAATGAAGGCTCTATAAAGTCTAGGTAGGTAGTATCATTCGCCATTTTTGTTCTTTCGTTGCCGAGCTACCATACGATGAATCTATTTGCCACACCGTTAAACATTATCATGTCGTAGCTCCTACGATAATAAATCAAACGCACTGTAATTCAGCAAATAATCGAGCGGCAAATAACGTCTTCGTGTGCTTTCTGCGATCGCCAGTGAAAGAGCCAAAATGGCAGGCGATTGTATTAAGTATCTATCAAGCCTTAAGAAATTAATAACGTCTTCTTCAGCGAATCACAAGACACGTTTAATTGTAGCCGACCTGCAACGCGATTGGCTGCTGGAAATTAGAGCAATGGGACTATAGTAGCTAGAGTTGGGGTGTAGTCAATATATACTGCAGGGCTGTGTCTTCTGCAACTGGCACTGATGATTTTAATTTACTTCTTTTGTGGTTTATGGATGGACAGTATAGAAGAATGTGTTCAAGATCTTCATCATGATTATTACACCACAGACAGGTAGGAGTATCAGAAAGGTGAAATGTGTTTAAGTCTGCAACTTTCGTGATGAACGAATCAAACTGTATTGAGTCCAAAAAAAATCTCCAATTTCTAGGGATTGAAATTTGAAAATATTTCATTTTACATATTATTAAATTTAGAATGTATAGTGTGATGAGACAATAGCTGTCATGTTTTAGGAGTATTTTGTATTTAGTCCCTGTTATAAAACTGTTTTTTGGACATAGTGTGGTTTGAATGAACTTGGAGGTATAGGAGCAATTTGTGCACAGGCTTCCAAAACGTGAGCAGGACGAATCTCGTGGTGGAGCCGTCAGAGCTGGTGATGCAGGCAGGTGGGACTGCCACTGTCCACGTGGTGTGGCGCCAGGATTTGAAGACGCTGCGGGACTGGAGTGCGCAGGATGACGTCATGGAGGTGGCTGTGCTCAGCCTCGTGTCCGGGGATGAAGCCACCCGGCACAGACTGCGCAGGTCAGTACCAAAGGGATGTCTGTCCGACTCCTTGGCCACTGGCTCCTCTTCTCTCTGCTCTCCCCTCTACTCTCCTCCCCTCTCCTCTCCTCTCCTCCCCTCTCCTCTCCTCTCCACCTCTCCCCTCCTCTCCCTTCCCTCCCCTCCCCTTCTCTTCTCTCCTCAACCTCGACACTTTCTCTGTCATGTTTTACTGTATTTTATTTAATCTTTTTGTTTCGTGTCATTTCTTCATTTCTTTAACTTCTTATTTTCTTTCTTCGATTGAATGGCTTAAACAGACATTTTTCGTAAATGTGAGCTGAAATAAAACAACACCTTCAAAATATACAGAAAACCAACCACCACACACATACACAACACATCTAATCACCCCACACAACACAAACATGCTGCATTCAAGACAATGGTACACAGATTACTCAACATACCCATGAGCCAACAACACTACAATGAAGAAGTGAACACAATCAAATACATAGCACAAGAAAATGGTTACAACCCAAACATAATAGACAACATCATAAGGAAGACAAAACAAAAACTCAGCAAACACGCAAAACACAACACAAACACAAGAAATACATCACACTAACATACGAAAACAAAAACACAGACAAGATCGCATCCTCATTCAGAAAACAGAAATACAACATAGCATACAGAACAGAAAACACACTACAAAGACATCTCAACACAGACAACACAAACAAATAAATACAACCACACAGGCGTATACAAACTCACATGCAATAGATGCGACAGTTTCTATATTGGACAGACAGGCAGATCATTCCAAACTCGATACAAAGAACACATTAAAGCAATAACCAGAGGACACAATACGTCTACATATGCCGAACACATAACTAATGCTAACCACACATACAATAACTTAAATACAGACATGGAAATCCTACACATACATCCTAAAAACCAAAAACTCAACACACTAGAACAATATGAAATATACAGACACACTAAAACACACCCTAATCAAATTATCAACACACAGATCAATTTCAGATCACACACACTATTTGACACAACTCTTCATCACACGAACGCACCCGCACAACAGGCAGCGAAGTTGAGATAGCGCCGAGATCTAGTAGGCTCTGAGGATGGTGTCAAGTAGCACTGAAACAGCTGTAAGCCGCACATGCTTACATAATTAACACGAGTAAGATCGCCATTTAATCAATTATTTAAAACAACTTTGTACAACTTTTTGAAAAGGTATTAGCGAAGTTTTAGGCTTCTGAATCATGTATTGGTAGCACTGTTTTAAGTTGAAATAACAATCAGTACAAGAACAATGTAGTCTATAAAATGCTTTTTTTTTTTTTTTTTTTTTTTTTTTTTTTTTTAATATTCTGTAAACTGTTGCGTTTCTTGGTTACGATGTTGTTCAGGTGAACCATTCAGTTATATGTTAATTTCTTTCCTGTTGTTTCTGGTATCCCGTTTTCTTCTTTTTTTTTTTTCTTTATTTCTCCCTGTTTAGAAGTTCTTTTTCTCCCATTAGCTTTTTTATTTTCTTCTTTTTCTTTTCTTCGTTATTTTCTTGCTTTTAATTTCTCTTCCTTTATTTATTCCCCAGGTTCTTTTTTCTCTCTTTTTTTTTTCTTTGTTATCTATTTTCTTAATTTTTTATCCATTCTTTTTCTTCTCTCCCCTCAATCCTCATTGAAGGGCTTGATTGATATTCCCATTTCCCCCATGACACTTGTCTCCTTTGAAAATTTATGATTTGTCAGGAATGAGCTTAAAGAATAAACCACATTCGTCTGCAGTGAAAATATCATGGGGTTCTATCTTAAAATCAAATTAGGCAGCACTCTGCTTTTCCACTCACTAAAGTCACTTTCACTGACAGTTTCTGACTTGCTGGAAATCTGGTGGTAAACAATTCCATGTTGTTTAAATCTGTGAAGCCAACCATTGGAAGCAGAAAAGTCTAAGTTTAATTTGCATGCGATTTCGCGCACCTTCTCTTGAGTGATGGGGCCACTTCGAGACTGATGAAGCCAGTCGACCAAAATGTTCTCCAAGTCCTCATGTTCACCACATTCCACTTTCCTGTGCTTACATCCTCCCGACATCGCAGCTGCAGTGATTGAGTCGCAATTTTTTATTATCATCCTTAATGGGATCCCTAATGAATCAGAGAGTTGTTTCTGATTAAGAGTACTATTTTCACCCAACTTTCTTAAGATACCAATTTTTCCGACACAGAAAGCATTTTTTGTTTAACACTCATTGTAATTACACTCACAGACACTTCAATACACTAAAGGACAACAAACTGACCAGCAAAAATTTCCATAATTTTATTACGGCTGAGTGAGGAATGTTGTTAGTGAGGGAGGGTTAGCAAGAGGGTGGGGTATTGTACAGTTTGAAGGTTTAAGTATTCAGATAGTACTTTTCAGGTTAATGGCACAGTGAGTTCAATTGCTAAATTGTTTCATTGCTGTTGCAGTACATTGCTGAAAATTACATCGAAAATATTCCACAAAAATAACGTATTATGCAGGACTTGAGCACAACAAATGGGGTATTTATTAAAGGTGTTATATATGAAATGTGCAGGAACCGGACAAAAAAAAACATATTACACGGGATAGTGTAATAAGTGGGCGTGTCTTATTGGGGTTTTACTATATATATAATTCATTATTTCTCCGAACTCTCCAACTTCCGTCCCTCTCTTTGACATTTTCCTCAATAGTTTCCTTTCAGATACTAATATTTTTTGGGTATCTGCTTATGTTCCACACGCATATGTTAATACTGGTCCTATTGTGGTATTGTATACCCTCAATTTTGCTTTCCTAGATAATAGCTTACTTTTGAACAGATCTAAATTTGCGTAATAGGCTTTATTTCTTGATATTATTCTTGCTTTGATTTTTTCTCAATAGAGTTATTGCCGTCCACTAAGGTTTCAAAATTAAGGGCTTTAAAAGTGGCAATGCTTTTCTCTTTCTCCTGCAAAATGTTTTTGAAAACACATAGCAGATTTTGGAGGCACAGCGACGAAATGTAGTCATTAAGTCATTTGTCTTTCCTTCTTACCATTTGTAACGCTTGTGTGTAACAATGAAACAGCTGTATCTCCATACCCACTGGACGCATGTTTTTACTCAGAATAATCCTTACTGTGACCCTCTAAGATATTTACTGTTCCTCCAGAATCACCCTTTACATTCATTTGTGTAGTAGTAGATCAAGTGTCTTTCATTTTTGTAGGATCCATCTAAAAAATTTGGAGTTGATGAAGAAGGGCAGGGACAGCTGCTCCTCCGACCTGGACCTGGAGTCCCTCTGCAGACACTTCTCAGGGGAGCAGGATGCTGAATCTCCTGATGTGGCAGCACTGCGAGACCCTCAGGTAAGCAGCAGTGTTGCCAGACCTGCTTGTCACAGTGTGCAGTCCAGCAGAATCCTCAGTGTTGCTGTGTGGTTTTGCAGGAGTGCGCACTGGACCTGTACAATGCTGCAGTGAGCCACCAGGAGATCGTGCTGCTGCTGGAGAACACGGGCGACGGCCACACAGCAGATGTGAGTCGAGCATTCCAGTCCATGTGCCAGTACGTCGTGGACCTCTCCACCGCAAGGTAGCTTGTGTTTGATTACTAGCCTGTGTAACCCGTCTGATGAAACATTGCAGTTTTCAGATGAGGGCACTCGTGTGTCGCGAATGCGATCCGCTCAGTCTCGATGCGTGGCTAGTCAGCTGGAGAAATGTTGATACAGTCTAACAATAAAAACATCAACAGCTGTTATGAACATAATCAAATGCAATTACCAATACCATAGTTGAATTTACTTTTTCTGTCATATACGGTATATAGTCCATATAGATCAGTTTCTATCTGATGCTTTTCCAATTCACTGCGGGATAAAGCAGGGAGATGCATTATCACCTTTACTTTTTAATTTCGCTTTAGAATATGCCATTAGGAATGTTCAGGATAACAGGCAGGGTTTGGAATTGAACGGGTTACATCAGCTTCTTATCTATACGGATGACGTGAATATGTTGGGAGAAAATCCACAAACGATTAGGGAAAACACGGAAATTCTAGTTGAAGCAAGTAAAGATCGGTTTGGAAGTAAATCCTGAAAAGATAAAATATATGATTATGTCTCGTGACCAGAATATTGTATGAAATGGAAATATAAAAATTGGAAATTTATCCTTCGAAGGGGTGGAAAAATTCAAATATCTTGGAGCAACAGTAACAATTAAAAATGGCACTTGGGAGGAAATTAAACGCAGAATAAATATGGGAAATGCCTGTTATTATTCGGTTGAGAAGCTTTTATCATCCAGTCTGCTGTCAAAAAATCTGAAAGTTAGAATTTATAAAACAGTTATATTACCGGTTGTTCTGTATGGTTGTGAAACTTGGACTCTCACTCTGAGAGAGGAACATAGGTTAAGGGTGTTTGAGAATAAGGTTCTTAGGAAAATATTTGGGGCTAAGCGGGATGAAGTTACAGGAGAATGGAGAAAGTTACACAACACAGAACTGCACGCATTGTATTCTTCACCTGACATAATTAGGAACATTAAATCCAGACGTTTGAGATGGGCAGGGCATGTAGCACGTATGGGCGAATCCAGAAATGCATGTAGAGTGTTAGTTGGGAGGCCAGAGGGAAAAAGACCTTTAGGGAGGCTGAGACGTAGATGGGAAGATAATATTAAAATGGATCTGAGGGAGGTGGGATATGATGATAGAGAATGGATTAATCTTGCTCAGGATAGGGACCAATGGCGGGCTTATGTGAGGGCGGCAATGAACGTCCAGGTTCCTTAAAAGCCAGTAAGTAAGTATAACAGCACTGCACAGAGCGACATTCGAGTGTTTCTAGAGGGCGCTGTGTTTATTGAAGGAAAATACTATTTTTTCAGGAGAGAGATGTGTTATTAAGAATTCAATATACCTATACTGAAAACTGAAAAATTATATAACATACGTTAAGTTTTATTCTAGGGAATGCCTCAATTAATTAAACACATTACACACTCAAACATTATGTATTAGATGTAGCGACATAAAAGACATCTCAAAGTCTAAAAAATTTTGAACTGTGTAAAAGAAACTCACTCAGGTACTACATAAAAGCTTTTAGGTTCTGGCGACATGGCATACGAAATTTGTCCACCCCTTTTTTTAGATTTCATGACTACCCAGCTTCCCACCAGGAGGCAGATGCAATTTGCCTGACAAGTGATGATGTAAACTGTTATTCGTAATGTTGCCAACCATCTGGTTTTGAACCTGACATTCTTGTTTTACAAACTCTCCTCTGGACCCTGTAGACAAGTTTCGTTTACATTCCACATCTCTATGATATAGGACCCTCCAGATTAAATCTATTGACCTCTTGCAGGGTTGAACCCATGAACCTCGGCTAGCATGGTTACTACCAGACCTCACATTACATATCTTGGGTCCACGGGTACTAGACCACTGCTGATTTTTGTTGTTGTTGTTTTCTAATGCCAGGCATTTGACAATAAAGTCATTTGACCTCTTGCACTCCAATATTTTTCAAAAATATTATCATGACTAGCCACTGAAGCACAGATTTTGAGGTGTTCCGAATCCATTTCTTGGTTTGAGTTGCACAATGGGCAGTTAGGGGACTGATATATTCCAATTTTATGCAGGTGTTTGGCCAAACAATCATGGCCTGTTGCCAATCTAAATGCAGCTACAGATGATTTTCGTGGTAAATCGAGAATTAACTGTGGATTATGATGCAGAGAGTTCCATTTTTTTCCCTTGAGATTGTGTTATCAAATTTTGTTTGTTGAAGTCTAAGTATGTAGATTTAATAAATCTCTTCACAGAGTAATACGTAGATTTAGTAACAGGTCTGTAAGTAGCAGTGCTGCCCTTCTTTGCTAAAGCATCCGCATTCTCGTTTCCTAGGATTCCACAATGGGATGGTATCCATTGGAATACAATTCTTTTATTGAGTGATATTAATTGAGAGAGCATTTTAGTTATTTCTGCTGTTTGAGATGAAGGTGAAGGTGTGTGTTTGAACTGCTGATTTTTGTTCCTTCAGGGATCATAGTGATGTTTTTGTCTAATTGAATTATAGACCTGAGCATCTAGAGCCGTGTGACGAGGGCTGGGAGGTGAGCCCGGCTTCTGTAACACTACATCCTCCCAGTGTAACCACTGCAACCCTGCTGGTGGAGACGACCGGTACCCAGAGACATCTGTTCGAGGTGCTTGTGCCTGAGCACCCACCAGGCTTCCATCTGAATGTGAGCCCCAGCTCTGGGCTCATTGCCCCCGGCAACAGCATGAAGCTGCTGCTCACCTGCATCCCATATAAGAAGCCAGAGGCTCTGCAGCCTTCTTGCTGGAAGGGCGTCGTCAAGGTACAGTGCCATCTGTTATTTGGTCTCGAACACATCTGATGGCTGCTTGTACGACCATTCTAACGATGCTTTCACTGAAATAGCGTATTTCCAAATTCCAACTAACTCACCTGTATGTCTGCTTCAAACTATGCCAGTGTGACATATTGAAATGCATTACGGATAATATCATATTTACTAGTGTAATATACACTTTTTTTTTTTTTCATAATTTACTAAAACTTCAGGGTGTGTATTATATGCGGAAAAAAAAAAAATTAAGACAAAAAATCATAACTACTGTAAAACCTCGATAAGACGCCGCTTATTACGCTATCCTGTGTAATACGCTTTTTTGTCCGGTCCTGCACATTTCATATATAACGCCTTTATAAAACACCCCGTTTGCTGTGCTCAAGTCCCGCATAATAAGCTATTTTTGTGGAATATTTTCGATGTAATTTTCAGCAATGTACTGTAACAGCAATGAAACATCTTGGTCACTGAATCACTGGTGCCATTAACCTGAAAAGTATTGGTATTCGACCCTTTACCTGCGCATTTAAACCTTCATACTTCATACCTTAGTATACCCCACCCTCTTGTTACACTCTCTTATTCGACTCTTTACCTGCGCGCTTAAAGCCTACATAGTTACAATACCTCACCCTCTTGCTAACCCTCTCTCTCAAACAGCATTCCTCACTCGGCCGTAATAAAATTCTGGAAATTTTTGCTGGGCAGTTTGTTGTACTTTAGTGTATTGAAGTGTCTGTGAATGTCATTACAATGAATGTTAAACGAAAAGCCCTTTCTGTGTGGGAAAAATTGGAAATCTTACGGAAGTACGATGAAAACAGTACTCTTACTCAGAAACAACTCTCTGATGCATTAGGAATCCCATCATCGATATTAAGAATGATAATAAAAAATCGCGAGTCAATCACTACAGCTGCGACGTCGTCGGGAAGATATAATCGCAGGAAACTGATGTGTGGTAAACATGAGGACTTGGAGGACACGCACACGGCAAACAACTATAAGTTACTTTTTTCCGAAAGAATTAAGTACAGTATATATTGTAAATGTCTTTAATATACAGTACAGTAATTACATAATGGAGTAATACTGTATTACCTTTCATGAATCATTTATTTCAATAAAGAAAAATGCTAATAGATACTGTATATAAGTCAAAATTAGTATACCCGCCTAATACGCGGTCCCAGTTAATATGCGGTTTACACCCGGTCCCTTGATCAGCGTCTTATTGGGGTTTTACTGTACCCGGCATCTGGTGTTTTTAAATTTTGTTTATGCATGTCCAGTTGTATTTCCTTTTGTTTCAAGAGCAAAGAATATAATGGATTAACGAAGCTATAGAGTCGCGAAACAAAGTAATATTTTAATAACATAATATAAACCTATATCCACAAGCGATTTCAAAGGCCATTAGGTGCTGCCATCTAGTGGCAGTGTTTTTCCTATTCATGTTACATTGAATGAGCAGGCAGTATAAGTAGCCATCAGATGCTGGATGCGCTCGAGCAGGCGGTGGTCTACCTACTCAGAATACTACAGTTCTGCATAGGATTGTTGCCACAAAGTCCCAGGGTTTTATTCGATTACATTACCAATCTTTATTCTTAGAAAGTTAAAGTGTAGTGACCAAATCAGACATGTGAGATAGCAGCTACTAAAGGTATGGTCACACGTCGCTACTTTTGCAGCGCTGCAGTACAAAAAACTGCGCAACTCTCGTACTGCGACGTGTGAACAACGGTGCAACCCGAAAAGTAGCGGCTGCCAAACCTGCTGCCCGCTACTTTTCCATGCTGCGCGCAGCTTAAAAGTAGCGACATTTGAACAGGGTTCTCAGGGTTGCAGCCGCAGCATTTTTGATATTGGTTTTGTTGAAACTTTTGCTGCGGTTGCGACCAGTGTTGCCACCCAAATGTGCCAATGATACTTTTATTGCTTGGATGTATTTTAATGTTAGATGTGATGAAAATAAATTATTTGTAACAGTTACTAAATGTTAACACAGTCTGAGTACATTTGCTGACGATATAATTCATTTTTTTTAATTTTCCGTAGAGTAGTTTCAGACAGGAGGATTGCCAACATTGATTACGTGAATATGCTGTTGGTTATTTAAATATATAGGCGTTTTTAAAAGCTTTATAGTAAAAATAACGCCAATTTCTGAATACTAGTTAGGACAGAAAAGCGAATAATAGATAAGTAAGCTTTCGCATGAGTTTCTTAATAATGCGAACATAACCACAAAATGTATATTGAGAAGTCAACACGGAGATTAAAACCTGCAGCATGGCTGCGGCTGCAAAATAGCGCCTTGTGTATGAACAGACTCGCAACCTCCAGTTGCAACTTTTGCAGTACTCGGGTTGCGCAGCGCGCTACTTTTGGCTTACGTGTGAACATGACATGCAACTTTTGCAGCTGCAGTACAAAAGTTGCGCAGTAAAAGTAGCGACTTGTGACCGTACCTTAAGTTGGCAATGTTTTTGTGCTTCTGCATTGATTGATGGCCAAAACAAATTCTATAGGTATGGTGCTTGTAGACAAGGGAGTGGACTGTAAGCTCAGAGGTTTGTTTGTCGTTGCGCAGGTGTACATCGAGAATGACTGCAAGGAACTGAGTGTCCTGTTTCAATACGGTGCGGTTGGCAGACTGGTCAGACCCTGGCAGCACACGTCGCAGCAGGGCAGAAAGAAGTGACAGATGTGGTCACTTGAGTGTCACACGTGCAAATTGAGTATTGTAATTTATTAAACAAGTTGTGTATATAATGCTGCACCTAATTTTGATAGGATCTCAATCTTTTAACTTGTTTTGTATGTCCCAGTATAATTATCTGGTTTTATATATAATGGTGAATGTCAGACTGCATAACTGGAACTTGTTACAGTTTTTTATTTTAAATAAATAATTTTTATAGTCTTGTATGATAGCAGTATTGCAATTTCTTTGTTCTTTAAAGCATGATTAAAGCCTGGTTCAGACGGTGCGTGTTTCTGTGATGGATATCAAGGTGGCTGCGCGGTTGGGTAGCCTGCGTGGTCACTTGCTGGCTCCCGTGTTGCCTACGGTGATGGTAGTTGTTCACACGGAGCTGGCTCTTTTCACAGTTCAAATTGGAAAATCATTTGCTGCTTCATCTGTTGCCAACACTCATGTTAAAAAAAGAAACTAAACTGTGAGTGGAAAACAACTAAAGTCCTACATTAACAGTAGTAAATGTCGTAATAAAGTAATTAAGCCATAAGTGCAAAACAGCTAAAGTCCGATATTTAATTGTTGTTTCTTAGAAACTAAAGTATATAGAAAAAACAGGTTTAGTTGGAAAACAACGAACATGGCGACATGGTTTCAGTGGTGATATTATATGATCATCTTTGGTTTCCAGCCTGCAAACCATCACGAAAAATAGCAAGAAATCTATCCTCGAAATCCAGCAAGCCAGCCATCCAAGGAGCCACCAGAGTGCATTACTTCCGGCGAGTGACCACGCAGGCTACCCATCGGCGCAGCCACCTTGGAAACACGCACCGTCTGAACCGGGCTTTAGTTATTGCACATGAAAACTTAACTAATGAAATCCAAGGTACATTCATTCTGTGTAGCATTGAACACAGTTGATTGAAGACCTTCTTAGGTAGCACATCTGCAGGAGTACACAAGACGACTCCAAGGAAAGGTTGCCCTCCCCCCCTCTCTATCGTGGGGGGGCCTGAAAGCTGCATCACAGCCTGAGGCTTATTGTGCTTACCACTCCTGTTGTATGATATTTCTTGCTGAATGGCTGCACCATGAACTTAATGCGGACTATGGTAATGATAATGACATTTGAATAAATTAAGGCGAAATGAGTCTGGTTGAGGGAAAACCTACAGAAAAAACCGCAACCAGGTAATTAGTCCTAACCAGGATTTGAACCTGGGCTTGCTCGTTTCACAGTAAAACTGCCAACCATTACTCCAGAGCAGTGGACAAGGAAATGCTGATTTTGATGGTACTGAATGTTGGAAGTTACAGTAGAACCCCGATTATCCGTCATCCTATTAACCGATTGGTGGATTATCCATCTGCCTTTCTCTCGATTTTTACTTTCTCTTTCTTTGCTGCAGAAAAAATGTAGCACTATACCTTATATTATTAGCTAATTTTTGTACAGTGTATTATTAAAAGCCTTTATCCTTATACAGTACTACTGCCGGCAGTAAGAACAGTTACCTGAAGGTGTTTCTCCCAACTTGTAAAATAGTCACTACCTGCTTTCAAAAAAATGGTTCCACTTCCGCACAATTTATAGCAAACCCGTGCCGTATTCAGTCCTTGTCCTGCTGTTTGAGTGTCCGTACTTTACATCTCCTATGTAAATGTATCATCCACGGCTGTCAAAAGTGTTTTACTAAGTATCAAAATAAAAATACAAATAATTGAGAGCTTTGAGAAAAGAGAAACCCTGGTTCATTTCGCATCAGAATACGAGATTGGCGTTAAAACTGTGCGCGATTTAATGAAAAACGAGGATAAAGTGTATAAAATGTAAATTTACAACAGGAGACCTCTGCAATTCCAACGTTTCCGAGGAAAAACATCACAAGGAATTTCCTTGGGCCTTATAAACTCATCGTTGACAACAAGAATGAATGATCGTCTGGTCCACTGTCTAGTGTGTCAAACACAGCACCACCGAGGAAATTACAAAGGTGTAATATTTACTTAATTCATGAAAATATTTTATGGTACGGATTATCCGATTTTTTCGATTAACCGTCCAGTCCACCCCCTTCATTACCACGGATAATAGCGGTTCTACTGTATGTATAATGAAGCCAAATTACTCATTGAAAGTTGTGCTTTTCCACATGTACCACCTTACAGGTGGAGGAGGATGTGCTGTGTAGTGGTGATAGGGACCCAAAGGAAGCCGTGCTAAGAAAATGTCACGTAGTAATAGTGTAATAGCCAGGTATGAACTTAGCATTCAGTAACAAGCATTATAACCATTAGATCAACAAGGATGAGAGTTGTATGTAATATCAGTTTTTCATACAGGGCTATTCAAAAAGAAGGAGCAGATTTCAAATATTTATTTCTTCCAAACTACAAAAGATAGAAACACAATTCCAACGTTCCTGGACAGACGAAAGTTTAAATTTTGAACAGTCTGGGTAGAAGTTCCAATCACAGCTGCATTGGCGCTGTTGATTGTTTGTAGTAAAATGGCGACATAACAGGAAAAGCATTTTGTGTGCTGCAATTAGCAAAACTAGAGTCCATTATTGAAGTTCAATGTGTTTTCGCCGTCGTCATAAGCAGATTTACCAGTGGCATCGAAAATTCGTAGAAGATGGTTGCATCTGCAAACAGAAAAGCACGGGACGTCCACGCATATCGAATGACAATGTCGATCGTATTCGTACAGTTTTTCGAAAGGAACCCAAAAAAATCCACAACAGGAGCAAGCAGAGAACTGAACATTCCTCAACCAACGGTATGGCGAGTTCTGAAACACTGTCTGCACATGAAGCCGTACAAACTGCAGTTATTGCAAGCATTGCATCCTGACGACCACAACAAAAGTTAATCGCCATAATGTTAGAATTTGGGCAAGTGAAAATCCTATGTTAATTATTGAACATAAAAGAGATTTATATTGGAGTGTAGGCTTTCACGGCCGGCGTCAATAGTAGAAAAGTTTTCCGGGCTATGAGGCCGTGGTCTGTTGGTTGTGTGACCAAATGTTTCGTTCACTGCTGCGGTGAACATCTTCAGTGGTGTATATTGCTGGTGCGGCTGGTGGTTCGAAGTACATCGTAAGAAGAAAGCCCAACTACTGAGCTCTCTGATGTTTCTACTTCGATGCTGGGACACGGATACCATCCCCCGCCCGCGAAGCACATTCGAGCACGGACCGAGGCGACAACAGCAAGCCCCTCCCGCACTATATATACAACGATGCAGCCAGCACAGACTGTAATCGGCACGCGCAGTAGAACCAGCCGCACCAGCAATATACACCACTGAAGATGTTCACCGCAGCAGTGAACGTAACGTTTGGTCACACAACCAACAGACCACGGCCTCATAGCCCGGAAAACTTTTCTACTATGAAAGAGATTCACTGAAGATTGTCTTCTGTGCCATATCTGTAAACAAAGTTTATGGACCTTTCTTCTTCATGGAGAAAACTGTGACAGGAATAACCTATCTAGACATGCTTCAAAACTGGTTATTTCCTCAACTTGAAGACGATTCAGATGACTTCATCTTCATGCAAGATGGTGCCCCGCCTCATTTCTCTAACCACGTCCGACGTTACCTGAATGACACCATTCCAGGATGTTGGATTGGAAGAGGAGAAGATCAGCTTTATCGCCGGTGGCCTCCCAGGTCTCCAGACCTCACTCCTTGTGATTTTTATCTGTGGGGTTATGTAAAAGATCATGTTTTTATCCCTCCTATGCCTGACATTGGCCTTAATACTGCAATCAACAACGCCAATGCGGCCGTGCATGACAAGTAACAGCGCCAATGTGGCCGTGATTGGAACTTCTACCCAGACTGTTCAAAATTTAAACTTTCGTCTGTCCGGGAACGTTGGAATTGTGTTTCTATCTTTTGTAGTTTGGAAGAAATAAATATTTGAAATCTGCTCCTTCTTTTTGAATAGCCATGTATGTCAATAACTATTGCTCTGCACAAGGAACATGCATTATAACTGTAATCATAAAGGCTGGTTCACAATAAACCGGAAACGAGAATCAAAACGAAAACGGTAAAATTGTTAAAATGTGTACATTTAAATGTGAGCATTCACAATTAACGAAAAGCTTGCCAGAGCCCGGGATCGGGAACAGAGACTTGGCCAAGTTTCAACTTTGGCGTTCACGTTTCCGATCACAGCCCACTAGATTCATTCTATTGCCATCTAAAAGCTATTTTGTCGTCTTATATTTTGTAGCAAGAAGACCGTGACATAACCTATGCATTATTTTGTTCTGTGCTGTGCATCATGGAGCAAGTTTTATTTGATGAGATTCTAATATTGAGTGTTGAGAAAAATCCTCGCGTTTACGATAAGCTGCGCGCCTTGTATAGAGATGAGAAAATGAAGGAGAATACATGGCTTTCAATAGCTGCATCTTTGAACGCCGATCGGAAGCGAAACATATTTTATTACTGTACTGGTTGTATTACACACTACATATTCATGCTTCAATTCAATAAGTATTGTGTTCATTTTTGTTATATTACAAATGTTTCTTCTCTAATTATTTTACGTTATGGTAGACTTAAAATAGGTTGTGACAATAAAGATGCATGGGCATATCTATAGTACCGTACCTAATGAAATGTTTCAGTTGAAATTTCGAAGTTGGTTAACCTGTGTTTATGTTGGCTGCCTTGTACTCATGAGAGAACGCCATTGGTCAATTATACACAAATAACATCAGAATGCGTAATATCGACTTTACATATTGTTATTGACATGCATATCGATATGCATAGTCGTCTATGTTCTCGGTTTATTGTGAATCAAAAATGTTCATATTCACGTCGTCTGGTTCTCGTTCCCGGTTTATTGTGAACCAGCCTTAATAATCTGTTCTTTACTCAACGAAACTCGTGTGCTGTAAGGGTCGACTTATTAAAAGTGACCTACTGTTCCTGTAACATCCACAGTCTACTGTGAACTGCGAATTCTCCATGGTGGGTACTGTACATAGAACCACTCTTCAGAATACAGTGCTCTCATTTTATGAGGAAACTTTGCATCATTCCGTCGCCAACCGCAGCATGGGACACCAGTTCTACAAACCATCCCAGCAGTCATTTACTTCTGAGAATTGTACTGGAATGTGTGTGTGACTGTTGCTTGTGTATTAAGTAATCGATTGTTTAATAGTACATTTTACAACGAACCTATAATGGTAGTAATTAAGACGCGAGTATGTTTATGAAACGAGCGCAAGCGAGTTTCATAATTTTCATACGAGCGTCTTAATTACCATTATAGGCAAGTTTTATACGACTTTTTATGCTCGACAATATTTCTAACTTGAAATTATTCATAAGTATTCATTTTATTCTTATGTGACTGGGGAGCGGAACTGACCTTGTGCAATATCTCGTAAATTGTGAGATGTGTGCAGACGCGAAAGTATTGATTTTTTCCGAGAAACAAATGTCATTGACCTTGATATAATCTAGAGAGTTGTTGTTGTTTTCTAATGCCAGGCATTTGACAATAAAGTCATTTGACCTCTTGCACTCCAATATTTTTCAAAGATATTATCATGGTTAGCCACTGACGCACAGATTTTGAGATATTCTGAATCCATTTCTTGATTTGAGTTGCACAATGGACAGTTAGGAGACTGATATATTCAAATTCTATGCAGATGTTTGGCCAAATAGTCCAGACATTTTGGGGGTTGTGTGTGAATGAAGTAGCCACCAAAACATTAAAATATGGTGTTCACTTAAATCGGCTACAACTTGCCATTTTCACTCCAATAATCTAGAGAGTAAAATAAACATTAATATTCATATAACCTTGAAAATGAATTAGACATTGAAAAACGAGATGACAAATTGAATTTATTAGAATATTATTTACAATTAACGCTAATTATTATAGTAACAGAACATAACCTTCTGCGACATTATTGGATTTCCAGCCTCCGTGACGTTTCGCTAGTTGTCTTTCGGTTGCATTTCCGAGAATAATCGATACTTGTGCTTTCATATTGCTACAATGGTATTTTCTGATTGGTGGAACACCTGAACTTTAATGAATAGGCGTACTTTAATGAGGTCCATTAAAGGGCTGCTACCAGGTGTATAATTACTACATTTCGGCATGGTCGAGCATAAAGGATTTAAACGATGTGATAGATGTCTTATTATGGAAGGAGGTCATTTTCAACAGTCTTCTTCTTCCTATCACCTATTAAGCTTGTTACGGTCTCACTACATAGTTTCAGTGGACGGCCCAAAGATCTTATTCCTAAAGGGCGGTAATTTAATGCTTGGCGTGGTATCCTTGTCCTAGGCATCCTGAATATATGAGATTTACATTTCTGTCTACAATTTTGAATTTTCTCTAAAATTGGGTCAATATTTAATTATTTCAAAATATCTAAATTTTTCTTGTCTAATCTAGTGTAGCCAGCAGTTCTTAAAAACTTCATTGGCAGTGATTCGGTGTTAATCACCTTTACGTATGGTCCAAGCTTCACTTCCATACATGAGAACAGGTATCGTCAATGTTTTAGAGGCTTCAGTTCTTGTTTTTGGACAAGAGGAGGTTTCAAAATGTTATTAATGGTATTCATTGCATTGTTCAAGTAATTCAATTTTGTAGAAATATCCTTTTCTTGTTTATAGCTTAAAATATGATAACCCAAATATTTAAAACATGAGATCTGTTCTACAGGTTTATTGTAAAGGCTAATTTTTCTGCGGAGATTCTTTTTTCTGATGAATCCCATTACTTCAGTTTTATTAACTGAAATTTCCGTCCCGTATTCCTCAGAAATGAGTTGTAATGGGAAAACAGAATGTTGGAGGCCATCTTCAGAATCTGCTATTAATATTACATCATCTGCAAACAGTAATATATCTAACTTTAAATTTCTATTGATGTTCAAATTACCATGTTTTGTTCTTTTCCAGTTTCTAATCATATGATCCATATATATACTGGGTGTTCAGTTCAAAGTGTGTCATGGCTCGCTGTATGCCGTCATGTGGCTAGTCGATGAGCCTAGAGAATTCAATCTTCCTATACTTCCGCAGAGGCATATTACCTATGTGCCAGAGAAGTTGCCTGGCAAGTACTGCGTTCATTCTGAAGAGTTCTTACCGATACGTACGGTAACGCCTATGGTGGCAGGAATGTGAACTGTTTGGAAACACGTACTGAGGTGATTTTTTTTCTTACTGTCGGAATATAGGGAGAGGGTCAAGATGATTAGTTACGTATTTGTTGACATTAACTTCGACGGTCAACATGGACACGGAGCATTTGATTTGTGTTGTGGAATGTTGCCGTACGCAACTGATGATAACAAATACCCTGCGTACGACTTGCCTGCGCAAAACACAGTTCGAAAGAGGTTATGGTAGCACACAGACTGTACAGACCATCATCTGTTGCTACGACGTTCAAGTTATACCGTACACGTTCTCAAGTTCAGATTGAACACCTTGATTAATAGGCAACTTCTCTAACATAAAAGCTGAAACTCGCTCCAAATCGCTGACTCACAACAGTGACGTCATGACACACTTTGAAATGAACACCCAGTATATAGTAAATAGTAATGGGGATAGTCTACAACCTTGTCGAACTCCTTGATTAATTGATTTCCATTCAGTTTGATTGCTTCCAGTAGATACTTAAATATACTTTTCACAATATGAATTAGAAGTCGCATTTATTAATTGGTTTGAAACATAATCTTCTTTCAGGATTTCAAATAAGTATAATTTAAATTCGTGGACTTATTTTATTCTGTAGTTGCTAAATGTCTTGATTTGCCAGTAGTAATGGAACATGCTCTCCACCGGTGCAAGCACAACACAGAGGAAAGTGTATGCTGGGTTGCACTGTAATCTAGTTTTCTCATAAAATGAAAGCATTGTACATCTGTACATAAATAGAAATATAGTGGTTAAAAAGAACTGCTTTCACCTGATGAACAATCACGTAAATGAGGATCAAGGATTTGTCTAAAAAACTGTTTCATAGGTATAAAATATATCCTTTTAAATATATTTAATCTATGTTACAAATTGGCAGTGTTTCAGAAAGAACATACAGTATGACAAAATACATTACATCAGGGATGTGTAACATTGACATGTCTATAGTCGTTAACTCTTACAATTATCATGTTATACAGATGAAGAAGGACCGACCAACCAACTGCAATGAAACAAGTTGTGCACCCCTGATTTAAAACAGACCGACTCTTGTGCAGCCCTTCAGGAATGATGCCAAGACTGCTTAATGGAATGATCGCTCGTTTACGAACAATGGCAGTGCCAGAAGCGTTAATATTGTATAGTTCCCATACACATTAAACTTATAAAATTTAGAAAATACCAGCCATCACAGCCAGACGCTGCGTCAGATAAATACATGAAACAGAGCACCCACGTGTGTGGCCTTGAAACAGAAGAAGCACCTCAAGTGAACAAATGTACAGGCAGGATATACACTCGACTAGAGCTTACATGTATCTCATTGGCACAATCTGGAATACTTCACCAACAGCGAGGGCTGGCAAATAATTTAATTACATATTTCTGTAACAATTTTATAAAAAAAATTACAATGTAAAAACGAATGAACCTAGGAAATATAAATATATACTTTATAAAACAATTTAAGTAGTTAAACACGTGAAACCCCATCAGCTGGTTTAAATAGCGAGTTCGTCTTAATGAGTGAAAAATTTTATACACTTAACTAAAAACAGGAAAATTGATAGCACCAACAGAATTTTGCAGTCACAAACGAAAAAAAAAAAATTGCGTAGAAACTTATAATTCCAAAACAAGATTCAGAAGTACAAATTTCTTGCATCGTCACTCGCACGTCCCGGTGTTAATACTACGTGTTCTTGATGCACACCTGGCAGCGGCTCACCCTCGTCCGCAGGTTGCCTGCCTTGAGAGTCTGGCTCTGTGGTGCTTGGAACTGATCCGACTCCTCGATGGTCGCCAGCCAGAAGCTGAACTTGTTGGCAAAGTAGTGGCACGTGCCGCGTGCGCCGCTGCACTCGATGAATGGCGTGGCACGGAAGTCTTCGAGGCACGAGCCTGGACTTGCTAGCGACTGGCCTCCGCCCTCGGCGCCAGCTGCCGTGTGCTGCAATACAAATGGAGTAGTGGTTACCGTTATGGCTTTTTCTTAGGAACATGCAATATTCGCATTTGTAATAGATTTATTCGTTCCGTAATGTTCTTACAGTAGCTTCATAGCAATAGAATAAAGAACATGTCCAATTCTTACGTTTTAACATATAAAAACCTACCTTCAGTTTGGAATTAACAGAGGAAATAAGTAAATCAGACACACCAATAGAAATACAAAAACTTCTAGCACTGGAAACGATCAATACTAGATACCCTACAGAAGAATGGCTACACATATATACTGATGGATCCACCACAGAAAACCTTACTGGAGCTGGGGTTACATGTACACATTTTTCCTTTTATCATTCTGTTGGCAGAGACACAACAAATTATGATGGTGAAATAGAGGCTATACACATTGCTCTCCGACAATTGTTAAATCTTCCCTTAAATAAATATAACAAGACAGTAATTCTTTCAGATTCTAAAGCTACAATTCAGGGAATATGTTCAAATGCTACAAAGAAGTCAACAAAAATAAGAGAATGCTACAAAATGTTAACACAACTCCAAAAAGTTAATAAGATTGTCCGTCTCCAATGGATTCCAGCACACAGTGGAGTCATGGGGAATGAAACTGCAGACACATTTGCAAAGAAAGGCACAACAATAAAACAAAAGTCTAAATTTAATTTCTCATATTCCTCAATAAAACGCTCCATCACTACAAAATTTTCTCATTCATACCTACAAGAAATAGAATCAAATGCTAAAGACAAAAAATGGATTACACTACTTTCCAACCCAAATATAATCCCCCAGAGACCAAGGAAAACAGCAGTTGCAGCCTTCAGACTATTGACAAATCATGACTGTCTAGCAAGTCATCTCTACAGAATAGGTATCTCAGCTTCACCCATATGTGTCCTGTGTAACGATCCAGCAGAAATGAATGAAGACCACTTGAAGACCTGTGAAGCATTAAGATCAGAAGACACTACAGTTCAAAAGTATTGGAAAGCATGACTGCTAATGACTTCATTGCCAAATGCAAGGCACTAGACAACAACAACATATAAAAATGCAAATGTGAAATTTATAAATAAATACCTTAATAACAGTAACATTATTATACAATCCAATATGTTTACCACTTAATATATTACTAGTACATTATGCAACGAGCCTATAATGATAGTAATTAAGAAGCGAGTATGAATGTTTATGAAACGAGCGCAAGCGAGTTTCATAATTTTCATACGAGCTTCTTAATTACCATTATAGGCGAGTTTCATACGACTTTTTATGCTCGACTATATTTCTAACTTGAAATTATTCAGATGTATACATTTTATTTGTATCTGAGAAGATCGGAAGTGACCTTGTTCTAGGTCGTGAATTGTGAGATGTGCGCAGACGCGAAAGTATTGATTTTTTCCGAGGAACAATAATGTCATTGACCTTGATGTAATCCCATTAAACTTGGTATAACCTTGATTATTGAATTCGACATTGAAAAACGAGATGACAAATTGAATTTATTTGAATATTATTTACAATTAACGCTAATTATTATAGTAACAGAACATAACCTTCTGCGACAGTATTGGATTTCCAGCCTCCGTGACTTTTCACTAATTCTCTTTCGATTGCCTATCCGAGAATAATCGATACTTGCGGTTTTATAATGGTACAAAGCTGACTTGTCATTGGCTGAACACCTGTAAGCTGAGTTGTCATTGGCTGAAAACACCTGTACTTCAATGGGTAGGTGTACTTTAATGACATGCATTAAAGGACTGCTACCAGGTGTATAATTTCTACATTTCGGCATGGTCGAGCAACGTCGAGAAACGTCACGGAGGCTGGAAATCCAATACTGTCGCAGAAGGTTATGTTCTGTTACTATAATAATTAGCATTAATTGTAAATAATATTCAAATAAATTCAATTTGTCATGTCGTTTTTCAATTCTAAATCAATTTCCAGGTTATATCAAAATTAGTTCATGTTATTCTCTAGATTATATCAATGTCAATGACATTATTGTTCCTCGGAAAAAAATCAATACTTTCGTGTCTGCGCACATCTCACAATTTACGACCTATGCACAAGGTCACTTTCGATCTTCAGTTGATGCGAATAAAATGAATACTTCTGAATAATTTCAAGTTAGAAATATGGTCGAGCATAAAAAGTCATATGAAATTTGCCTATAATGGTAATTAAGACGCTCGTATGAAAATTATGAAACTCGCTTGCACTCGTTTCATAAACAAACATACTCGCGTCTTAATTACTACCATTATAGGCACGTTGCATAATGTACTATACACAGTACTGTGAAATGTCAAGAATTCATCTACAGAATAGAAAGTGTGAGATATTAAGTAATTTTTTAGTTTTACCTTAAGTAATGCAGAGTTTTGGCTATGATTCTTAATGTCTTCAGGAAATTTTTATTGTCATGTAACGTATTCCCCTTTTGATAGCATGATAAATTTGTTGATGGCATATTTTTTATTTTAGTAGGTTTTACGACGCTGTATCAACATCACAGGTTATTTAGCGTCTGAATGAGTGGAAGGTGAAAATGCCGGTGAAATGAGTCCGGGGTCCAGCACCAAAAGTTACCCAGCATTTGCTCAAATTGGGTTGAGGGAAAACCCCGGAAAAAAAAACCTCAACCAGGTAACTTGTCCCGACTGGGATTCGAACCTGGGCCATCTGGTTTCGCAGCCAGACATGCTAACCGTTACTCCACAGGTGTGGACTTGTTGATGGCATATGAAAATCATTCTTTCTGCTGATATTTATGCTATGTATGGCTGAATGTTGGAAAATTTTCTTTATTATATAAGAGGAAATTTATTAAAGAGCGTATATACTGATTTGTTAAAATCAGAAACTTTAATTGAAAAAAGAAAATGGTCTACACGATTGTCTAGCCTTTGCTCCAACTATTCTTCTAATTGCTCTTTTTTGTAATCAGAATATATTTTCACTATCTGCAGAATTTCTTCAAAATATTATTCCATGAGACATAATGGAATGAAAATAAGCAAAATATATTGTCTTTAAGATGCTGCTGTTTAGAAATTGTTGTAACGACCTAATTGCGAAGCGTGCTGAGCTAAGTTTTGGGGGATATTTCTGTGATAACA
The DNA here is from genome assembly GCF_040183065.1 of Periplaneta americana. NCBI lineage: Eukaryota > Metazoa > Arthropoda > Insecta > Blattodea > Blattidae > Periplaneta > Periplaneta americana. Next base: position 7,875,834 of record NC_091131.1, on the reverse strand, counting down.
CGAAAGTTCCTTCAACCCTCCCAATGCGTGAAATACATAATATTGTTGTGGTATTCTTCAGTTCTCCGGTAGTGGCCGCTTAACCCATATGGAAGCTACAATTCTCTCCTTCACACAGAAAACCCTCATCATCTTGCACTCTTGGAATGGCTGGGAATTTCCATGTGTTATGGTTATCCCTCAGGTCCAGCAGATGTCTCCTGCCATGATTACACCTCGAAATATGTCCGCCAGATGATACACAGGTATCACCGACACATTTTTCATTCACATATTGTGTTGTGCAAAAAAAATAAACAGGTTTAGTGAAACTTGCTTGATAAAACGTATAAAGCAATATAGCTAGCAATTGAAATAGTCTTAAAAGCCAGTAATTGTAATATTACATCTGGAGAAGTTTTCTAATGATAATTTGACAAATAATGGAAGTGTAATATACACAGGGTGACCAGATATGAAGAATCTTTGGAGGACAATGGGTAATTTCACAATATTCTCATGTAACGACAATGTTTTGTCGGATATTTTGTTATTTTTTAAATGCCTGGAGGACAGGAGGTCAAAGCTTAAAAAGGAGGACTTGCCCTCCAAAGCTGGACGCCTGGGGCCTGTTTCTCAAAAATACTAGTTACTAGTTACCAGAGTATATTTCACCAGCTCTAGTAGATTCTGTTTCTCAAACTATTTTACCAGTCTAGTAACTTGTGACAATTTTTCACTAGTTACATGATCTGTTTCACTAGTCAGCTGATTGAGTTCATTTGTTTATAGTCATTGGTAGGTATTGTTATTTGAGGTTAGAAGGCTAAGTTGTTTGTATTTGAAGAGGATCAATGGAATGATCGTGAAAAATGGAATTGGAAACCAGAAGGCATTGTTACATCTATGAATTCAAATGAGGTGGTGATGTAGTTGTGTGATTTGGTATAGCTTGCCGACGTACTCACCATGACAAAACTGTAACCTATCCACAGTCCAGACCAGCCCAGAGGACAGTCGGGCACGCTTAGAGACTGGCTGTGGACGGCAATGACGTTCGCAGGGGCCTCGCACACAACACATCTGTGGAGCACAACAAGAGCATTCATGATTGACAGCAGTAGAATTTACAGAACTAATTTATGAAGAATAAAAGAAATCGACAGTTACATAGCTTTATTAGGCTGAGTATCTTTTCATAGAATTACTTTTATAGTGAATTGTGAGCTAAGTGAATGGTGGAAAATGAGCAAATCAGCAAATGTGATAAATATGAAGGACCTAATTTGCTGGGTAGAAAAAACTATGTCCCATAAGATATTAATTCTCAAGATTACAGCAATGCAGTAGAAAAGAAAAATGGATGGCAGAATGAACATCATAAAGTTCTCAGATTTTGACGAAAAATCTTTCCATTAGGAGGACAATGTTCTTCAATTTTGTGTCAACTCCTGTAAGGCTCTCTCTTTTTACACAGGAGGGTCCAAAGGCTTGCTGCACCTCAGCCTCAGGCTTATTCTGCTTACTACTCCATGTTCTGTGAACAAGACATGTGCCCGAACAGTTGGACTCTTGTACAAGTACAGCAAGCTGCACTGTGAACTTAACCCGAGCAATCATATGGATATGTGAATTATTTATGACGAAATGAGTCCAACATCCAATGCCGAAAGCTACCCAACAATTCCGCTTCACTTAGTTGAGGGAAAATCCCGGAATAAAACCCCTGCCAATCCTTTCGCAATCAGAATTTGAACCCAGGTCTGTTCATTTCATGGTCAACGTGTTAACCATTACTCCACAGCAGTGGAAAAGTGGTTATTTAAAGGTGCTGTATTAGCTACGAATTATTTAGCATCATGGAATTAGTAATAGTATTAGTAATGGTATTTGGTTTGGAGAGATGAACCCGAGATTCTCCATGGAATCACCTGACATTCGTCCTACAGTTGGGGAAAACTTAGGATAACCCCAACCTGATAATAAGACGAAACGGAATTCGAATCCACGCCCAAGTGCAGTCTTGGAATTTAAGACCACCTCACTACTGATTGTGCCCCATATGTAACAAAAATGACAATTTGAACAGCACCCTCTCTGTGATAAACTAAATTTTTCTCAAGTTCTTCCAGTCCAGTCTTTTTAACCCTTCTACAAAATAATTGCTAAGAGAATGGTGATTGAATGTTCTTAACAGTAATTTACAGACAATTCCAATATATGTAATTTATTTTTTACATAAATAAACCTAAAGAAAAAGTAAATATTGTAAAGCTAGGGACAGGGTCTATGCTCCCTTTTTCTCCGCACCACCAATGAGCGCCATGCCGAAAACCTTTGAGACGTTTACAAATTTGTCTCTGTGTCCACTACGAGAATTAATAGCATAATGGAATTGCGTGACAACTGAAAATATCTAGGTTGGAACAGAGCTTAATTTCACATGATTTTATGATTCGAAGTATTTTTATGCATGTTAAGAAATTTCAAGGATTAGGGTTGGTAATGAATCATTCGCCATGAATTTCGCGCCATGGTTTCGTTTCATGTATTTACGTCTGTTTGATATTATATTGAAATATTAGTTTTAATAATTTAAGACGTTCATTTTTTATAATGAATGTTAAAAAGAAACGGTTATACGAAAACTGTTAGACAGAACAGCTGGTAATATTGCACCTTGAAAGCAGAATTTGAAACGGTAAAGTATACAGCAGACGATTTCGTTGGAAGTTGGAAGACATATGTCAGTTACTGTGGAACAGTTCGTAATTAATTCATAAATGAATAGTAATAAATTCAGTGTAGGTTAATTTAATTGATTTCTCTTTAAGATTTACTATAATCGAGAGCTTTGTGAAGTTCGTCCGACAGTACCTGTGACTGAATTTTAAAAATACATCTACCGTAATAAGTTAACTTGTGTTGAATTATTAACTTCGTGTTTTTGTCGTGATATTATCTCAGCACAAAGTGAGACATGGTTTACCACAATGTCATGGAAAAAATAATCAACAAACAGAAGAGGTGACCAGAATTCATCAATCGCCATCAAGTACCAGGTACGGTACTTATTTTAATTTGGGCTAAACTAGCGCAGAGTTAGTTCCCTTCGTACGTCGCTTATACACCTTGAAGTGTTTAAAGCTCTTTCCTCAGTCATACCAACATAACTCCGGTGACATTAAGAAAGTTTCACGCTATGCCTTGCATATACGAATCTGTGACAGGTTAGGTTAATTAGTTTAGTTAGGCTTCTATTATGCCTTGGTTATACGAATTCTGTGCAGGGTTTTCAAGCGCTGGGCAAAGGCTGGTGACTTTTTTTTTTTGTTGTATAATGTCAGTAGGCCTACTGGTCACTTCCGAAATCATGAGAACTAACTCTGTGCTAATTTAACCTTGATTTGTTTTAAATCGTAACATACACTAAACTTTAGTTGATAGGAATTGTATTATTGATGCTTGTCTCAATTTACATGACTTTTGCACAATTTACATAACGATTGGTACCTGAAATGTAAACGTTGGGTTAACATGCATAATCAGAGGCCATACATATATGCCATTTTTGCTCTAAAGTAGCTATGGAAACAAGACATGAAAAACAACAATGAGCGAATGAAGACGAGTATTTTCCCTGGACCAAAAAGGTCACTTTACCTTGCACAAAAACAAATTCATTGAGTGGATTGTTAACTGTAAGAAAGGTAGGTTTACATTCTGCTAGCAGTATCGTGGCCATTCGATCGCCCGATTGAACCCCTATGGACTTCTTTGTGAGGGGGATACGGAATATCTGGTTTACGAGACCCCAATAAATATGACACAAGAGCTGGTTGGTTGTACTGTTGAAGCTGCAGCGATTATTCAACAAACTCCTGAATTTTCTGAGCATAGCCTAGCAAACAGTCTGTAGTGCGGAGAAAGCAAAGGTGTATGCAGTTAAATGGAAGGCAGTTGAACAACATCTCTGAACATTTTTTCACATCACTGCATTCAGGTAAGAGTATGAACACAATCTCTTCACACCACTTATTAACTCGTAGCACCAAAATGATAAGTCTAAGAGATTTTAGTCACATAAAAAGATGTTTGTTTTTGCCTCCTCTATCATCCCTGAAACATTGCAAACGAGCTTTTTTGACATTCTATATAAGTTAATAGGCATATAATTTATGTATTATATAGTCTGATCCATTTGGGTATGGATAATATTAATTTATTCTTCTTCTTCTTCTTCTTTGGCACTACGGCCCTTGTAGTCTAGCCTTGGCCTCCCTTAGGATTTTGGTCCATTCCTGTCCAACCAGAGCCTTCTGCCTCCATCTTCTCACGCCTAGAGTCCTTAAATCTTCCTCCACTCCATCCAACCATCTTAGTTTCTGTCTGCCAATATTGCGCCTGCCTTCTGGTTTTGTGTTTAGAATCTTTTTTGGTATTCTCTGATCATTCATCCTGATTACATGTCCTAACCATTCCAACCTACGGGCTTTGATTTCAGCAACAATATCTGGAGATTAATTTATTATTATAAAGCTATTATGATAGTAGGAAAAATTTCTTGCTGGTTACGTTACTGTAGGTACTTTACCAGAAAGCCACAATTTCAAGTCACACAGAGTTTGTGTACACTCGATGTGGATTTCTGGCATCTTGTCAGCCCACTCAAGTTATGTGGATAAAAAAAGGAAAAAGTTGAGATGGTGTCAGGTGAAGTTGCTGGGTAGGTCAGTCGGTAGAGCGTTGGCGCATTAAGTCAAAGGTCCCAGGATCGATACCCGGCCCCGAAACAATTTTGTCCTTGAATTTATTCACAACAAACTATGCTCAATTAAAAAATATTATTATTATTATTATTATTATTATTATTATTATTATTATTATTATTATTATTATTATAACTGTTTTCACTCATCACATCCAGTGGTATTGTCGAAGATTATGTCACCTCAACATTGTCCTCATTCTGATGACTTGCTTTTTTGGATCTGGTTCTTTTTGGTGTTCATTCCTTTGTAAAACGAAATATTTAACCAATAACACCGACAATAACAGCTAATATGGCAATGAAACAAAAGAAAATAACACTAATGCCATCTTCATGATATTTTCTAACAAAAACCAAATAAGTTTGTGACTTGTCTGTTTTTTGCCAATAAGACATTGGACTAATTCGCTTTTTGCAGAAACACTGCTTTTTCAAAGGCTCATTTCAGTGGCACAAATCCGGTTTTTGTATAAGCTTATTACGTTGATAAATGTCGCTTGAAATGAAGTGAAGAAAACTGTATTGTGCGCAGAATTTTAATTTTTGGACTTGTCCGGTTTTTGCGATCAACCCTTCGTTTATAAAGCAATGAGTGCCATGGTCATGCATAGTTTAGAATTACTGTATTAACTAAGGAAATTTCATGCAATAACTAACAGTATTTTGAAAATATTTCACATTTCGTATCAAATAAAGATGAATTTAGGTTAGATTAGTTGGGTACATACATACATACATACATACATACATAACTTACATACATACATACATACATATATACTTACATTGTATGTTGAATGAGTAGTAGGACCTATTTTAAATACATGATTTATGAACTATGTGGTTTGTGAAAGTAGGCATATATACTTAGGTACTTACTTACAAATGGCTTTTAAGGAACCCGGAGGTTCATTGTCGCCTTCACATAAGCCCACCATTGGTCCCTATTCTGAGCAAGATTAATCCAGTCTATACCATCATATCCTACCTCCCTCAAATCCATTTTAATATTATCTTCCCATCTACGTCTCAGCCTCCCCAAAGGTCTTTTTCCCTCTGGCCTTCCAACTAACACTCTATATGCATTTCTGGATTCGCCCATACGTGCTATATGCCCTGCCCATCTCAAAGGTCTGGATTTAATGTTCCTAATTATGTCAGGTGAGGAACACAATGCGTGCATTTCTACATTCTCCATTCTCCTGTAACTTCATTCCTCTTAGCTCCAAATATTTTCCTAACAACATATTCTCAAACACCCTTAACCTCTGTTTCTCTCTCAAAGTGAGAGTTCAAGTTTCACAATCATACAGAACAACCAGTAATATAATTTTTTTTTATAAATTCTAACTTTCAGATTTTTTGACAGCAGACTGGATGACAAAAGCTTCTCAACCGAATAATAACAAGCATTTCCCATATTTATTCTGCGTTTAATTTCCTCCCGAGTGTCATTTATATTTGTTACTGTTGCTCCAAGATATTTGACCTTTTCAGAGGATAAATTTTCAATTTCAATATTTCCATTTCGTATTATGTTCTGTCACGAGACATAATCATATACTTTGTCTTTTCGGGATTTACTTCCAAGCCTATCTCTTTACTTGGATCAAGTAAAATTCCCGTGTTTTCCCTAACAGTTTGTGGATTTTCTCCTAACATAGTCTCGTTATTCACATAAACAAGCAGCTGATGTAACCCGTGCAGTTCCAAACTCCGTCTGTAGTAAATAGATGTAACTAATATAATAATAATGCATTTTTTTTAACTTTAACATACGTTTCATGTACTGTCATCCCACCTTGAAATATACTGGCGGATGTTGCTTTCTTCCACCGGCATCATTGGTATAGGCGAGCTGGTTGACAGCCAGTAAGACTTATCATTGCGACTGGCATAGTTGCAAACATTGTTGAAGTCGCAGAACAAGAATGGCATAGTGCTGAACTTTCTTATACAGGATCCGGCAAAACCTGAAAAAAAAAAAAATGACTCATCTCATATATTCACCTTATAAAAACACTTAATTAAGCTGCAAAATGCATTAGGGCTAGTAAATAAGAAATTGGTGAGAAACTGGAGTGCAATATATATGGTGACCTAAAAATAAATAGAAAAGTGTGGCATTAAATGGTTGATAATATTATAAGTTGAGAATAGACAAAAGATAGAAGTATTTTATTATTCTGTGCTGTAAATTATACATCATACATCGTAATTAAAATTAGTAGCCCAACACCATAGTGCTGCTACCCAGCATGCATAATGATAAATATTAAGAGAAGAGATATGATTGACTTTCAAGAAAAATTGCCTTTGGACCATTATGACAACAAAACATATTTATTTTTGGCACTTGAAAATTGTAGCAGATCATATGTAATGGAATTGCATATTTGATAAATATGCTTTTTTGCAATCTCACGACACTACAGTCTAGCAAGTGATCTTTCGCGTTAAATGTTATGTTTTATTTAATGACGCTCGCAACTGCAGAGGTTATATCAGCGTCGCCGGATGTGCCGGAATTTTGTCCCACAGGAGTTCTTTTACATGCCAGTAAATCTACTGACATGAGCCTCTCGCATTTAAGCACACTTAAATGCCATCGACCTGGCCCGGGATCGAACCTGCAACCTTGGACATAGAAGGCCAGCAGTATACCAACTCGCCAGCCAGGTCGACTCTTTCGCGTAAATAGTGATTTATTTATGTAAGGAAATTGATAGAATCTTAACTTGATTTTAAAAAGTTGATCAAATTGTGGATGAGGAAGAACTGAAGAACAGGAATTAAAGTAAATATGAGGCTAGGAAGAACTGAAGAACTGGAATTAAAGTAAATATGGGGCTAGGAAGAACTGAATAACTGGAATTAAAGTAAATATGGGCCTAGGAAGAACTGAAGAACAAGAATACAAGCATAGATGCATATGAGGAAGAACTGAAGAACAGGAATTAAAGTAAATATGGGGCTAGGAAGAACTGAAGAACAGGAATTAAAGTAAATATGGGGCTGGAAGAACTGAAGAACAAGAATACAAGCATAGATGCATATGAGGAAGAACTGAAGAACAGGAATTAAAGTAAATATGGGGCTAGGAAGAACTGAAGAACAAGAATACAAGCATAGATGCATATGAGGAAGAACTGAAGAACAGGAATTAAAGTAAATATGGGGCTAGGAAGAACTGAAGAACAGGAATTAAAGTAAATATGGGGCTAGGAAGAACTGAAGAACAAGAATACAAGCATAGATGCATATGAGGAAGAACTGAAGAACAGGAATTAAAGTAAATATGGGGCTAGGAAGAACTGAAGAACAGGAATTAAAGTAAATATGAGGCTAGGAAGAACTGAAGAACTGGAATTAAAGTAAATATGGGGCTAGGAAGAACTGAAGAACAGGAATTAAAGTAAATATGGGGCTAGGAAGAACTGAAGAACAAGAATAAAAGCATAGATGCATATGAGGAAGAACTGAACAAAAGGAATTAAAGTAAATATGGGGCTAGGAAGAACTGAAGAACAGGAATTAAAGTAAATATGGGGCTAGGAAGAACTGAAGAACAGGAATTAAAGTAAATATGGGGCTAGGAAGAACTGAAGAACAGGAATTAAAGTAAATATGGGGCTAGGAAGAACTGAAGAACAGGAATTAAAGTAAATATGGGGCTAGGAAGAACTGAAGAACAGGAATTAAAGTAAATATGGGGCTAGGAAGAACTGAAGAACAGGGATTAAAGTAAATATGGGGCTAGGAAGAACTGAAGAACAGGAATTAAAGTAAATATGGGGCTAGGAAGAACTGAAGAACAGGAATTAAAGTAAATATGGGGCTAGGAAGAACTGAAGAATAGGAATTAAAGTAAATATGGGGCTAGGAAGAACTGAAGAACAGGAATTAAAGTAAATATGGGGCTAGGAAGAATTGAAGAACAGGAATTAAAGTAAATATGGGGCTAGGAAGAACTGAAGAACAGGAATTAAAGTAAATATGGGGCTAGGAAGAACTGAAGAACAGGAATTAAAGTAAATATGGGGCTAGGAAGAACTGAAGAACAGGAATTAAAGTAAATATGGGGCTAGGAAGAACTGAAGAACAGGAATTAAAGTAAATATGGGGCTAGGAAGAACTGAAGAACAGGAATTAAAGTAAATATGGGGCTAGGAAGAACTGAAGAACAGGAATTAAAGTAAATATGGGGCTAGGAAGAACTGAAGAACAGGAATTAAAGTAAATATGGGGCTAGGAAGAACTGAAGAACAGGGATTAAAGTAAATATGGGGCTAGGAAGAACTGAAGAACAGGAATTAAAGTAAATATGGGGCTAGGAAGAACTGAAGAACAGGAATTAAAGTAAATATGGGGCTAGGAAGAACTGAAGAATAGGAATTAAAGTAAATATGGGGCTAGGAAGAACTGAAGAACAGGAATTAAAGTAAATATGGGGCTAGGAAGAATTGAAGAACAGGAATTAAAGTAAATATGGGGCTAGGAAGAACTGAAGAACAGGAATTAAAGTAAATATGGGGCTAGGAAGAACTGAAGAACAGGAATTAAAGTAAATATGGGGCTAGGAAGAACTGAAGAACAGGAATTAAAGTAAATATGGGGCTAGGAAGAACTGAAGAACAGGAATTAAAGTAAATATGGGGCTAGGAAGAACTGAAGAACAGGAATTAAAGTAAATATGGGGCTAGGAAGAACTGAAGAACAGGAATTAAAGTAAATATGGGGCTAGGAAGAACTGAAGGACAAGAATACAAGCATAGATGCATATGAGGAAGAACTGAAGAATAGGAATTAAAGTAAATATGGGGCTAGGAAGAACTGAAGAACAGGAATTAAAGTAAATATGGGGCTAGGAAGAACTGAAGAACAGGAATAAAAGTAAATATGGGGCTTGGAAGAACTGAAGAACAGGAATTAAAGTAAATATGGGGCTAGGAAGAACTGAAGAACAGGAATTAAAGTAAATATGGGGCTAGGAAGAACTGAAGAACAGGAATGAAAGTAAATATGGGGCTAGGAAGAGCTGAAGAACAGGAATTAAAGTAAATATGGGGCTAGGAAGAACTGAAGAACAGGAATTAAAGTAAATATGGGGCTAGGAAGAACTGAAGAACAAGAATACAAGCATAGATGCATATGAGGAAGAACTGAAGAATAGGAATTAAAGTAAATATGGGGCTAGGAAGAACTGAAGAACAGGAATTAAAGTAAATATGGGGCTAGGAAGAACTGAAGAACAGGAATTAAAGTAAATATGAGGCTAGGAAGAACTGAAGAACTGGAATTAAAGTAAATATGGGGCTAGGAAGAACTGAAGAACAGGAATTAAAGTAAATATGGGGCTAGGAAGAACTGAAGAACAAGAATAAAAGCATAGATGCATATGAGGAAGAACTGAAGAAAAGGAATTAAAGTAAATATGGGGCTAGGAAGAACTGAAGAACAGGAATTAAAGTAAATATGGGGCTAGGAAGAACTGAAGAACAGGAATTAAAGTAAATATGGGGCTAGGAAGAACTGAAGAACAGGAATTAAAGTAAATATGGGGCTAGGAAGAACTGAAGAACAGGAATTAAAGTAAATATGGGGCTAGGAAGAACTGAAGAACAGGAATTAAAGTAAATATGGGGCTAGGAAGAACTGAAGGACAAGAATACAAGCATAGATGCATATGAGGAAGAACTGAAGAATAGGAATTAAAGTAAATATGGGGCTAGGAAGAACTGAAGAACAGGAATTAAAGTAAATATGGGGCTAGGAAGAACTGAAGAAGAGGAATTAAAGTAAATATGGGGCTAGGAAGAACTGAAGAACAGGAATTAAAGTAAATATGGGGCTAGGAAGAACTGAAGAACAGGAATTAAAGTAAATATGGGGCTAGGAAGAACTGAAGAACAGGAATTAAAGTAAATATGGGGCTAGGAAGAACTGAAGGACAAGAATACAAGCATAGATGCATATGAGGAAGAACTGAAGGATAGGAATTAAAGTAAATATGGGGCTAGGAAGAACTGAAGAACAGGAATTAAAGTAAATATGGGGCTAGGAAGAACTGAAGAACAGGAATTAAAGTAAATATGGGGCTAGGAAGAACTGAAGAACAGGAATTAAAGTAAATATGGGGCTAGGAAGAACTGAAGAACAGGAATTAAAGTAAATATGGGGCTAGGAAGAACTGAAGAACAGGAATTAAAGTAAATATGGGGCTAGGAAGAACTGAAGAACAGGAATTAAAGTAAATATGGGGCTAGGAAGAACTGAAGAACAGGAATTAAAGTAAATATGGGGCTAGGAAGAACTGAAGAACAGGAATTAAAGTAAATATGGGGCTAGGAAGAACTGAAGAACTGGAATACAAGCATAGATGCATATGAGGAAGAACCGAAGAACATGAATAAGAACATAAAACAAGAATAAAGACCGATGTGGAGGAGGAAGAACTGAACATTAAAAACAAAAAAAAAAAAAACATAGATGTGGATGAGGAGGAACTGAAGAACAAGAATAAAATCAGAAGGGAGAGGACGAATAGTAACAAGAATACGAGATAATGTTGCAGAACAGGGTGAAGAAGAACACAGACTAAGTGATTGTTGTCTACCTAGGTCTTGGTGGTGTGCCTTCTCGTTGCCCTCGATGTACAGCAGGCTGTATCCGTCCCACAGCTTAATGTGGCCGCTCTCGCACAGTGGTATGTCAATTGTCTGGCTGTGCTTGACGAGCAGGATGCCAGTCAGGTAGTCGGGCTGCTCCTCGCATGGCAGACCAGGCTCACCCTTTAAACCTGCGTCGCCACGAGGTCCCTGCACACAAACAAGTGTAAACACTATAATTTTTTTTTCATTAAAGAAAACTTTATTATACAATGTTTTATAATACAATTGTCCTAAAGATATTAGCGCAGTGCAATAAAACACACAAGTGTAGAGGTTGCAATCCTATGACTGTCCGTAGATAAGAAAATATGTTATTACTTTACATCAAGAGTGGAAAAGACTTTAGCGCACACCAAGCAACCTCGTGAAGTGTGCTACCCATAAGGACTGTTTACATATTTCGTACCGAGAACAATGGATTAAAAATAACACATTTGTTTAATTAAAACAATTTGTGAATTTTTTTTTCTATTCTTTTTCATATTGGCAGGTGTCATACTGACTTTTAATTTCATGGACACTTCAAACATAAGTATTCTATTACGAAATAATTTTTTTTTTGCCTTCGGACAGTATAACAACAAGACCTATGTATCTTCAGAACTAGTTTTCTGAAAGAATGGGCTTTCTTTGTTTTTTAATTTATCTTCACAATATCCAGATTAATAATGCTGCAAGCCGCAAAACAGCTTTTAATTTTATATCTTTTATGTTTGCTCTCAGTCTTGACTTCATACATTTCATTGTAGAGAAGAACTTTTCAGGGGAGATTCAATTACAATGGGTAAAAAAATTCGATTTATTAAATTTTATTTTAGTTTTATTCTCTGATGTTTACTGCACATGTGCAGTAGTATAGTGAACAATGACTAAGCATGTTATAGAATACTACACCAGCTGACAAAGCACAATTTGAAAAAGAGAGAATTGAGAGTTTTTCCGTAAAACTTCTTATTAAATAAGTCAATCTTACTTATCAGTAGGTCAGAACTATAAGGTGAATGTTTCAGTGTTGACCATCCAAGTTTTTTGATTTGGTCCGTGGTCTTGTGGCTGACATGTGGCTGTGCATTGTCGTGCAATAGCACAACATTTAAAGAACCGTATCATTGAAGCCCGTGCTAAAGTCACCCCGGAAATGCTACAAAATATTCTCTCCACATTCTCAATCTTCTCTTCATATACCCAGCTCTTTATGTAACCCCCGCAAAAAAAAAAAAAAAAATCAAGGGGTGTTAAATCTGGAGACCTGGCTGACCATTCTACTGGTCCACGTCGACCAATCCAATCTCCAGGTAACTGTTCGTCCAGTCTGCTGCAGCATATCTGTGGCTTAACAATCAGAATGAAGAATGATATCAATTCTTTCCTCTTTCGATAATACCATCACGAAAATCAAGAAATTTGTTATAGGAAAGCTTCAAATAATCACAACAATGCATTTAAACTGTAACAGGTTAACAAAACAGTAAAGCAGGAAAAGTTAATTACCGCAATTGCATAAAAATACCTTTTCCAAAGCCTCCTTAGTACTGTACCATGTTTCATAATATCTGTAGATGCAGTAACTAATGTTTGTGTCATTATGACAGTTATCTTTAAATAACTTGAAAACGATTAGAGATATCTCAAAACAGATTGCACCATTGATTTCTTTCAGAAAATTTCACATGATTTTGAGTACCTACATGACCCTCTTTCCATTTAAAATTTCAAAGTTGCATCCAAAATGGCGGCTTTTGAGATAGCTGAGGGCTAAACTCGAATGTGTCACTGGTAGAGCATTTGTTCTTACAAATACTGGTAACACCTACAGTAATCGAAAATCAAGCATATGGAAGATATTTATATGGTTCCAGACTTTTGATTCACCCTGTATTTTAAGATATATATTTTAATTTTATTCATTTACCAGTAATGTGTTCAATTTATAAATATAATATGGACATAATGATGCTAAATCTACGAAAACGTTAGTCCAAAAAAATATGTAATATATTAAGGTGCATTAAAAAAGGATTCACCTACTGATAAGTAAGACTGAGATATTTAATAAGAAGTTTTATTCCAACAATACTTACCTGAACAAAGAATGACTTTGAAAATCAGTTTTTCCAGCTTAATAAATACGCAACTAAGCACTTTTGAAAATAATATTCTCTGATTTGAAACAATAACGATAACTCCAATTTGAAAACTAACAAAAAAATGACTTGGTGCGTTTTGGAATCCAGCACTTTGTAAGTTACTGATTATATTTATATAATATTATATCACTCCCTGAAGTTCAAAAACACTCTGTGTCTTAAAATTTTACAATGCACACTGCGAGCTTGGCTTTGAAAGCTGGATTGTGGACTCACCTTGTCCAGAGAGCAAGAACACGCTCTATGGGCAAAGCATGTCTTTGGATTTAATTAAAACATCGCGTTTTCCATTCATGGTCTGTTTGTGTGTTGTGAACAGAACTCTATTGTCATTGTCACAAACCTCGCTTCCAGCAATTCCGTCCAGACCCATATCTCCTCTAGGTCCTGGCAAACCATTTGGTCCCGGAATTCCATCTCGCCCTGGTCTGCCCTTCTCTCCTTTAATTCCTGGGATGCCAGGAGCTCCGTCCAGTCCTGGAAGACCTCTGTCACCAGGTCTTCCAGGAATGCCTACAATTCAGAAAGACACAGTGTGGATGATTTGTCTGCCGAGTAGATACCTTCACATTCTACAAAACACTTTTTCTTTAACTGTGTTACACCTCAGGATGTCCAACTGTTTTTTTTTTTCGTAAAAATAAGGCGAAATTATGGAATTGTCAAATTCCCAGACATTATCAATAGTTTTACACAAAGGATTAGCATTATAATAATTGCAATATATGATACTACCTCATTTGCAGTTTAGTGGACATTCATGTCCATTATGCAGGGTGAAAGTGAAATAACCCTGTAGATTTTCAGAGCGAATAGCTCATGTTGTATGTAACAAAAAAGTGTAATACCGTATTGGTGAAAAGTCTATAGTTTTCTCAGAAAAAAAGTTTTCTCCCAGATGCTTAACACCCCTCTTATTCGGTAACTGTTGCGAGTAGGATCGTGATCTTTGTCCATATCGATAGAAAATCTAATAAAGAATCATTTATCCCTTGGGGTATTTCAATAGCATGGACGGTTCTCATGTAAGTTTAATTTGAAGCCAATGGCTGATGCGATCACCTTGCAACATTACAGCCAGAAAGGGAATGGGAGGTAGTTCACTAAGCCAGACAGACATGAGTTCGTTGACCTCTTACATCTGTATTACGAGAAGAAAGAGCAGTGTGTTAGTGATGTTGTCGGACTGCTGAAACTTCCAACTTAATTTTCTAATGAACCGTGCATTTAATCACGAAACATAATATAGGTTTTTTATTACTTTAAGTGTACTCTATCATCCCCTCCATTCTGCAGGATTATTTCACTTTCACTCTCTATTTATATGGCAGTCTAAACTTTTTACATTCTTAATACACTTAGCGGCAAAAAGAATGGGCTGACTCTTGGTCGATAGAAATGCTAAGTTCTATCACGCGGTTCACTCGTGTAAACGTAACCCACTGCAAGGCATTGCTGTGGTGTCTCTTCATTGAAAGTCGTCCGTCTATAATGTAGTAAACCTTACCAGCAGTGTGTGGCCCAGTGGTAACAAGTCTGACATCCGTACCAGAGGTGAGTTCGCCTCCCGGTACGGTAAAGTTATTATTTTGTTATTTTAACTTTTACGTAATTTATTAGTTTAAATGTGAAATGGCATTTGTTAACAAACTTCGTTTTGCCTGCCTTGTAAAAATATTATTGCCCATCACCTGTGGGCTATTAATACGTGAGACCTGGCCTGTATAAACAAAAATACTTGTTTCACATCCTAAAAAACCGGATGCATATCAAACACACATAAATAATTAAATTAACAAAAACAAACAATTTTTTAATATATTATCAAAACAAGGCCTGTGGTGGAGACTAGTATCTCGTCCACAAACCATCTGCGTCAACAACTGCCCTCATTCTGCGCGGCATGAAGTCCACAAGATTATGGAACAGGTCTAAATTCTTGGCCAACTCCTCCCACATATCTAGAACTCTGTCCCACAATTCCTCAGGTGTCTGAACGGGCGGTTGTTCTGCCCAATTAGAGCGTAGGATCCTTTTGACTGCAGCCCACAAATTTTGAATAGGATTCATATCTGGTGAATTTGGAGGCCAGTCGACTGGGTCGACATCACGCCTCCTTGTAAACCATCTTTGAATCCGGTTGGCGGTGTGTATCAGATGATTATCCTGCTAGAAGAAAAGTGTTCCTTCTGGATATCGTTTTCGGGTGGAAGGGATCATTACATTTGCCAAAATGACATTTCTCCAATCGAAGTCCTGTCGGAGAGTAGCATATGCAGAATAACCTATGTGAACCAGGGCAATGAGTTATTGTTTCTTTGCCATCTTCAAGCGTAATGACGAGACACAACGTTGTATTAACAGAAATCAATATTGCTTGAAAGAGAGAGGGAGGTTTGTTATTTATTAGTGTTTTAGCATATTCTAAGAGATATCGCCACATAATTATAGCTTTGCGAGACACATATGATGGCAAATTTGTAATTAAAAAAAAATAGATTGGGGGAGATTCGAACCATGAGCTACTACTGTCAACTTGTTCAATAGACCAATGCCGTAACGACTTACTGTTAATATCGGTGCGGCATAATACGTGGTTTTCCTCTTCATATTCGCTCTGGTTGATTTTGTGTTTATCAATTTTATTATTATTTCACTCTTCAAGGGCCCTGATATATCTAGAATCAACCCGCCATTCGATTTTATTACATATTTTAGACTCTTAAACAAAATACAGCAAATTTAAATGGTTTAATTATGTGTTACCTAGTGAACTATGGCTTTGACGAGACGAGCATGCGCAATGTTATGTCTCTGGAACTTAGAAATTGTCGGCCGGCCCATTCTTTTTGCCGCTAAGTGTACATATTAATTTTCTAATTAATCAATCATCAGTCGTCTGTCAAGTTACTAAAAGACAAAATTAATCGAAAAATGAAGTAGAATACAAAATTACACAAATAATCATATGAAATGTAAATTATTAAGAAATTCATGATAATAAATAATTGCTCAGTCACCATAATTTTTATACTTGTATATGTATTTTTCTGGGTTTCAAGGGACAGTGAAGTGCATTCCGTACCCAGTCCTACTCAAATCCCATCCTACCTTCCCGTGATGCAAACTGTTTTTAAGAAACCAGGCTCTGGAGACCGAGTCACAGTAGTATAAATGTTCCACCAAAAATGGAGGAAATGCCATTTCGGCATGCTGACCTGCTGTGGCATGCATAAGCATTCCCTAAGTGGTGAATAGGAGATATGGTCGGTGGAGATGTCTGACAATACTTCAAACTAGGTCATATGGACCTGCTATCCAATGGCAGGTGTGGTCCTCTGAACAGTTTGGGGGTTGCGTGTAGGTGATATAACCACCATAACATAAAAATATGGTGCCTACATTAAAATGTTTAAGTACCTATATTTTTTGCTACTGTGTGTGAGAAATATTGAATAGTTAATGGCTTCATTGCCAGGAACTCAAAATTAGAACAATACATTGAATGAAACATCTGTTTCATTGTTATGTCAGGGACAAAGCGTTTTACTCAAGTCTGGGTATGGTTGTTGTTGTCGCCATAACTCTTTATTTCCATATGCCTCTTGCTTCAGTGTTTGATATCTGAAGTCGATTTTACATAACAATGTCTATCTTCCACTAAATTCCTTATTAACAATTTTAGAACGATTGTTCACAACAATGCGAAGAAGAAAATTACATTTTTGTTTGCAGGCCTTGTTATTAGCAATCCTATGGGATACGCAACAATGGAAAATATTGAAAAATATTGATAAAGCAGAAAATGCTGTTTTTTGTCTGTTTCGGTAAAATGCAGACGTGTTCATTTATCATCTCTCTCATTATTCATCTCGTGTGTTTTTGACAATAATTTACTTGTTATAAAGTTATTTGCAATTGCCTTAACTTACTATTATACTTGTGATTATGTAAAGATATTTATTTTGTGGAATTGACTTAACCAAAGACGTTAAAATTCGGACTCATTGCTGAATAGGACGTCTATAAATAAAGTGAGAAGAAGAAGAAGTGTATTATATACTACAGATTTGTATATATGATTGAAAATTGTTAAACTTCCTGTACGCAACAATGGCCACATATTTCCGTTCCTCCATCGACCAGGGAATGTTTTGTGATCTGTAGTGCAGTTAATTAGGGTCTTGAGTGTTTAATATGAAACAGAAGATGTGGTTTTTAAGGTGACTACATTATTTACAGCACAGTCTGTATCAAGCCTTTTGGTTTAAGTAGGTTTACTTGTTTTAAATTTTAAGTTAATTTATATCTGCTACACGATCAAATGGAAGGAAGTTAATTGATGTACTATTTTGCTCGTTTTTCATTTTGCACGTTTTAAAGATGAAAGTATCCTGGATTTTCACTTTTTAAATATGGCAACCCTTTCTAGGTAAATTGACTAGTAGTTACGAAGAAAATCTAGTTAATAGCAGAAATTGCTGTACACAGACCTCATTTTCTATGTCAGGGTGCTGAAAACAAATGTCAATATCATTATCTCAGCTGCAAGTTAGCTCCAGACGTTTATATTTTTCTCTTGTTTTCACTTACTGTAAGTTACTGAACCCACCTGGCAGTCCTCTTTCACCCTTTGGTCCTGGGGGTGCAGAAAGCCCAGGGTCTCCCTTGTCGCCCTTGTCTCCTGACAGACCAGGGGTTCCATCCAAGCCTGGTCCTCCTTTGAATCCCGGTTCTCCTCGTATCCCAGGTACACCTGGTGTGCCAGGACTTCCAGGAAAGCCTCTTTCTCCTCGTGGACCAATAAGTCCAGGTGTTCCAGGTGGACCTGTCAAGAGCAAGCAAACATAAATTTTATTACGATGACACACATCAATAATTTGAATTGGTAATGGAAATTACGGGAAAATGGTTGAATGGATTTTAATAAATGACCCCTCATTTTGAAGCTTATATCCCGACGTTTTTCAGAAAAATAGCAACTTTCAGTGAAGCATTAGTTTTCCTACATAATTTTTATATTTTCCAAAATCCATCTTTCGTCAGTTTTGAGAACTAATTGCATCATTTCAGAATAAAACAAAACACACACTAGCCTACAATAAACAATAGGCTATTACACGAAGGCCATGACCTGCAGGATTGCTGACATATTTAGAGCTCAAATTCAATTGGTTATTAAAAACTTCAAGGCTTACTAAAAATAATTTACAGGTCTGATTCTGTGATGTCTAGTTTTATGAGTACAGATGTGTAATGGATATTAAAATCTACAAAACTTGAGGTGGTTTGATGACATTATTACCATTAGAAATTAAATATTATTATAATTAATGCCATGATGCGACTATTTTTCATTAATTATACAGTACATATTAATGCTATATTGATGATACGAAAGTGAAACTTTTGGGGTTCTATAAGTAGATGTAGGATGAAATTAGATCTTCATTTCTATAATTTACTAAATGGCTGCTGTGTAGTATAAAATATAAAACTTACGTAAGATAATAATATTGTTATTAGAAATGAAATATTTTTATAGTTACTAATCAAGTGGGGTTGGGTTTTTTTCATATACTTGATGGCGGTGTGGTGTAGATATTTATATGCTTCATTCTCTTCAGAGCTCGAGAGAGCGCAAAAATTACAGTTACTAAGGAAAGACCAAAAGGTATTACTGATAAAATAAGAAGCCTACAAAATTATGTAGTCTGCCGATCATTTCAGCAAGATTTCTTAGCGGGATAAAACGATTTTACTCTCTACATTTCAAGCTCTACATGCAGCAGCTATGCCAAGATGCTATGTCTATTGTTCGAAACCATAGCAAACCTGACATTTTTTTAACTTTCACCTACAACCCACAATGATCTGAAATAGCTATTGCTTTACTCCCACATGAAAAACCCACTGATCGTCCTGATATTTTTACTTGCGTTTTCGCGTTGAAACTAAAAAACTGAAGATGGATAGGTTCAAGAAAAAGTATTTGGCATAAAAAAACCATTCAGAGGGGGAATGTTTCATTATTAAGAAAGCAAATAATTTTCAAAATGTCTGGTATTCTTCGTTGAAAATAAGTCTGTAAAATTTGTATTTGAACATCTGATGAACTTAGTTTGCAGCATTTGCTGCACAAGCCACTAGTTGTTTATATGTGTAATATAAATCTGTCAATTCAATTATAATACAAATATGATTTATATCACAATATTAAGTATAATATTATTTTAAAATACGTATATTTTTAGTTTTAAGTTATTTATGTTTGTTCAAGAACATGCACCAGGACATTCAATATTTTTATCTTGCTATGCAAACTGAAAAAAAAAAAAAAATTTTTTTTTTTATAGTCATACGTGCTTACAGTTACACCAAAGATTACAAGATCACCGGAAAATAATTGTATTGATTGATGCATAGTGAACTTTCGATAACAAAATCAGTTTATATCTACATATAATTTAATGGATATTATTATTAGATTGCATAAAAAATTAATAGATAGATAGATTTATTGATATTAGTTCACAAAAGTACAAACTTAATAATTTAAGAAATGATCTATATACAAAAATAGTTATACATAATAAATATACAATTTCCTAAACTAATTAATTTATCGCAAATCTCAATAATTTATTGGTTTAAACTTGCACTTACGTCTAGTTTTAGTGCATGTTTAAACCAATCGTGATAACTATTAAACCTGCAATTTACAATTTTCTACCATGAACATTTTAAAATTAATTTTTCTTTTTTACTTTAAACATCTAAATTTATTCTATAACTTTCATATTTATGTTTAATTATAGGTTCACTTATGCCTATTAACTAATTATTCCGTGTCATCACACTGCATCCAGGTTAGCAGTTGTTGACATATAGCCAGCACACTGCAATAGCTGAATCGGTATTTCTCAGTGAGTACAGTAGGTCAGTCTAAATTCCTGCTACATGCTTGTCAGAAAGTTATTTGCTTATTTATACATCTTGCAGCATACGTGTAAACACACTTGACATATTAATTACGTAAATCAATATCAATTACAGTTACAACATTCTTGTCCATGCTCACATTACATAAAAAAATAATAATAATGTTTGATAAAGAAAAATATGGGAGGATTAGGAAATTAATAAGGGAGTCGGGAGGATCCAAGGAAAGTAGCTCCCGGAAAATACGGGAGAGCTGGTCTGATTTGCGTTGCATTATTTCGTGTTCAACACACACTGTAACTAACATCAAATCCTAATAATGCTGAAAGGAGCAGGTCTTCAAAAGTCTAATTAAGTGTCTGGCTGATTTATGTGTATTACGTTTACTTTGAGTCCTAGGAAGCCTGGAACTTCCATAATTTCTTCCACTATTCGATAATGCAGTCTTCTTTGTGTACCGGTATTTTGTTTTTTGTCACTACATTTTTGGTACAGAAATTCTTCTTTCATTCATTCATTACATTCAATAATTTATTCTTGAACATGTTGTCAATAAATTTAGATTTGTTTCATAGTAAATGATCTTTTTTTCTGTAAATTACTGGATTATGTACATAGCATCATTATATGACCTTCGTTTTGCATAGCAATTTTTCCACTTGCTGTAAGCTGCACAATAATTAAATTCGGACCAGAGCATGTGAGTGAACGTACCAGGAAGTCCTTGGTCTCCCTTTTCGCCAGGTGCCCCAAACAAGCCAGGTGGCCCAGTGTCTCCTTTCGGACCTTGCGGACCTGCTGTGCCCGGACGCCCTACTATTCCTGGTGTGCCATCCAAGCCTGGTGGGCCCGGAATTCCAGAGGAGCCTTGATTCCCCTTCTCCCCTGGTGGCCCCACAGGACCTGGGAGTCCTGGAGGTCCCTGCTGGCCCGGCAGCCCTGTCAAACCTGGTTCACCTGCACAACACAAATTCAGACACTGCATTACTTATAACTCGTTAACGTTATGTTTTAAGGTACGATTAAAACAAGAGGAAGTAATTGTTTCAGAAAGAAGTGGTATAACGTATTTTTAGTGCTGTCTCCTCTATCGCAAGCTCTGGGGAAGATTGTCGTACTTCTTACATAGTAGACTAATGAAAATCACACAAGATCACTAAGAAATTATGTGGACTGACACCTGAAATGGAATGAATAAGTGAATGACACTTCCAAATAAATATTTTCAATTATTTACTCATGAAAGTGACTCAAGTACTTTCTTCTAAACTAAAATTAATTCTATCATATAAATTTGTTTTTATTTTTCAGTCAATAACTTATCATGTTAAGATGGCAGAAATGAATTCTGTTACATCAAGATGTAATGTTAATATACGTCACGAATATTTTCGACTTACTTTCAAGTCATCTTCAGGTGATAGTTTTCTAACAAACAAACATTTGAACTAGGTGAAAATATTATTTAAACACATTTCTAAAACACTAGAAATAGTCTGACCATGCGTACTTTACATAAAATGGTTGAATGGCGTACATAATCTTAAAATTAAAATTGAAATACAGACTATGTACGCCATTCAACCATTTTATGTAAAGTATGCATGGTCAGACTATTTCTAGTGTTTTAGAAATGTGTTTAAATAATATTTTCACCTAGTTCAAATGTTTGTTTGTTAGAAAACTATCACCTGAAGTTGACTTGAAAGTAAGTCGAAAATATTCGTGACGTATATTAACATTGTATCTTGATGTAACAGAATTCATTTCTGCCATCTTAACATGATAAGTGATTGACTGAAAATTAAAAACTAATTTATATGATATTATTTCACAAACTTATCTGAACTCAACATGACTTTTAAATTTAAAATTAATTCACTGATTAACTTTTCAACTTCTTTGCTGTGTTAATTTTTAGGAAATTACCTGCTCACTAGTTTCGAAGTGTTGTTCTTCATTGTCCAAAGCCTAGTGAAGGTCCCTCGCTATTTTCTGGTTTCCTGTTGTTGTGGGATGTGTTCATGATTGTGTCGAAAAGAGTGTGTGTTTTGAAATTGAGTTGAGTGTTCAGGATGTGTTTTTGTATGTTTGTAAATTTCATACTGTTCTAGAGTGTCATGTTCTGATTTTTTGGCTGAATGTGTAGTATTTTCATGCCAGTGTCTATGTTGCTGTAGTTGTGATTGGAGTTTGTGATGTGTTCTGTGTAGGTTGAATTGTTGTGTGGTTTGGTTATGGCTGTGATATGTTCCTTGCAAGGTGTTTGGAATGCTCTTCCAGTCTGTCCAATGTAGAAGTCGTTGGCAACTGTTGCATGATAGTTTGTATAGTCCTGTTAAGTTATATTTATTTGTGTGTTAAGATGTTTTTGTAGTGTGTTCTGTATGCAATGTTGTATTTTAGGTTCTTGAAAAATGATGAAATCTTGTATGTGTTCTTGTTTTCGTATGTTAATGTGATATATTTGTTTTGTTCTTGCGTTTGTGTTGCATTTTCCTGTACAAACACTCACAATGCTACATTCCGACTATTTCAATGTTATATTAAGTAACCTAAATGCAAATTTGAGCAGCAGACTACATGCGTCCGTTATTGTAAGTATATTATATATTGTATATATAATTTGAACTGGTAATGGAAATGACGGGAAAACGGCTGAACGGATTTTAATAAATGACCCCTCATTTTGAAGCTTGGATCTCAAGGTTTTTCAGAAAAATATTAGTTTTCAGTGAAATGTCAATTTTTCAACATAATTTTCCTATTTTCCAAAATCCATCTGTCTTCAGTTTTGAGAACTAGCTAATTGCATTTCAGAATAAAACAAAACACACACTACAGTAAACAATATTACACGAAGGTCATGATCTGCAAGAATACTGACATATTAGAACTGAAATTAAATTGGTTATTAAAAACTTAACTTATTAAAATAATTTACAGGTTCGATTCTGTGGTGTGTAATTTTCTGGGTACAGCTGTGTATTGGATATTAAAAACTACAAAACTTGAGGTGGTTTGATGACATTATTACCATTAGAAATGAAATATTATTGTAGTTAATGCCATAATGTGACTATTTTTCATTAATTGTAGGCCTACATATTAGTGCTTTACTGATGATATGAAAGTGAAACGTTTTGGGGTTATATAAGTAGATGTAGAGAATAACTTAAATTAGATTTTGATTTCTATATTTTACTGAGTGGCGGCTATATAGTATATATATATATATATATATATATATATATATAGTATATGTTACTGAAAGCTATAAAACTTACGTAAGATAATAATATTATTAAAAATAAAATATTTTTATAGTTATTAATCAAATGGGGTTGGGTCTTTTTCATATATTTAATGGCGGTGTAGATATTTATATGCGTGGTTCTCTTCAGTATTGGCTCAAGAGAGAGTATCTTTCATTATTATGAAAGCAAATAACATTCAGAATGTCTGGTATTCTTCATTGAAAATAAATCTGAAAAATGTTTATTTGAACGTCTAATGAACTTTGTTTGCAGCATTTGCTGCACAAGCCACTAATTATATATTATATTTGTAAGTATGATCATGTTTCTCCATCTTTCCAAACTCTGTCTTGGTTTAGACTAAGCGATCAACGAGCCCTGCATTCTCTTATCTCTTGTTTCAAAATCTACACGCCGCTACCCCTATCTAATTTGCCTTCTTGTTTTCAAAATGTATCCGCATATCATCAGCAAAGTACATCACAACTCTTTGCTCATTATACCCTGCCACAAGACATCTTTATTCTTCATCCTATACAGTCTCAGTTGCCAGAAATTGGAACTCACTTCTGAATGAAGTAAAGAGCTGTCGGACAGTGTCTTTATTTTTGTTATGATTCAGTTATGGTCTTATCTGCGGAAATATACCGTAGTGCTACCATTTTCAAAGATTTTCTTGTCGATCCATCATTTTTTTAGGTTATCTGTTTGGGGCATACTAATACTATAAGCCGCAAAAGGAACACGTAACATTTCCTTTGTTACCCTCCTGTTTCTGAGTTTACAAATTTCTAGTTTCCACCAAGCAAAACCTAATCTGTCCGTCCTTGTGTTCTTAAGTATTCTTCCTGTTCTCATGATGTTTTTATATCACTATAATTGAAGAGTCCACTGCAAGAATGATGGATGTCATTTGGAATACATTTTGCAGGAGAAGCAATTGGAAGTTTGAAATGCTTAGCGCTCAAAGCTTAACTGTGATTTTCCGATCATTACTGGACAATGACTATCAGTGTTAATGCCATGTAACTCTGTATGTACATTCTATATGTCTTAAGCTATGCATTGACAGTCTTGGTTCATTTTCGACAAGAAAGTGACATCCATCATTCTTGCAGTGGACTCTTCAATTATGTAATGATATTAAACCACTTAAATTTTGGCAAAGCTCTTGTCTTATTATTTCATTTGTTCCTTCTCGATCTTACAAGCTATTTTGATGTTCATTATATGCTGAAATACAGTGAAACCTCTCATTTACGGACATCGAAGGGACCTAACAATCTGTCCGCATCTGGGAGGTGTCCTTTATTGGGAGGGAGGCTCCTCAATCTAACAATAAATTTATAATATACATTATGTATCCCTTCACGCTTTAAATGAAATGTATTACTGTAGTTTAATACTAAATACAGTATACTGTACTACAGTAAATTCTTTGCAACTTTGAACTACAGTAGATAAGACCGAAAAAGGAAAGTACAGTACTGTGCCATGCATATTATTCTAGGTCTATAGTTATGCAGTACTGTAATTTACAGTTTTCAACTTAACCTTTACGTTCAGGTGCCATGTCTCTCGAAACAGAACAACTGATTGAAGCGAAGAGAATAATCCTACTAACCCTATCATGTGTCGAATACAATTTCACGATCGCGAAAACTTTGGACCCATCAGACAGGTTAAATTTTATGACTTTGTTTATCCACCCTCTTCCAGCTAACAAGGGGTAGCTGGCTGGGTTAGTGGTAGCCTACGAAACCCTTATTGTCTTCTTTCATGTTAAGGAATTTCTGTACAAAACTAAATCCAAGTTCTGTCCGCAGTCCGGAGGTAAAGCAAGCTTTAGGACTGTGAAACAGCTGTCCGTGTCCGTGTCTGGGACTGTCCGTAAATGAGAGTTAAATTTATCATTATTTCTATATTATTTCAGCTGGGTCATAAAAATCTGTCCGTATATGAGGAGTGTCCGTATCTTGGGGGTGTCCATAAGGAGAGGTTTCATTGTACTGGTAATATATTTCCATTAAATCTGAAAATCCGTTTTTACGTCATTATAATTAATATAATTTAAAAACTAAATTTCTGTGTTCTTGTTCGTAACTGATCCTTACCTTTCTGTCCTGGAGTTCCTGGAATGCCATCTCTTCCGTTCTTACCCATGAGCCCTGGCAAGCCCTTTTCGCCCTTCATAGTTAGTCCTGGAACTCCAACTGGTCCTGCTGGTCCGGTTTCACCTGCAAAAGAACATTAAAATTACAGAACTCACCGTGTTTATCCAGCTCTTGTGGAATTTAGTTGTGGTTTAGCTTATGGATACCTACTTGAAAACAGTGTGGTGGAAGAAACGTTCCTATCATTGCAATGACAGAAAGTCATATTGACAACATCGTTTTTAAATGGCAGAACATTTTTAGATAATCATTTTATTATTTACAAAATGAGGGTGAACAGTCTATTATTTGCTGATGAACAATGGAGGACTAGCTACAAAAAGCAGTACCTCCAACCAGGAGATCAACCGTGAAAGGAATGTGCTTACTATTGCCTCATCTATTGGAACGAAGTAGATAGATAATATTACCGTTATAACGTCAGTTTAAAAACCATGCGCTCTCCTGCATTTGTTATTTCCTGTATGGAGAGATTAAAAGACCAGGAGATTAACAGTGATCTAATTTTGTAACTAGGGTAGTATAAACATGTGTGTATCAATGTTATTGTTTGTGCTGTGACAGTGAGCCAATAGAGATATGAGTACCCACGTGTGTGACCTTATGACATCTTATGACACCAACATTCATTGACAGCATTACTCCCTTTCGTCTCATCTGGCAGAGACTTTCTCGTGGTTGGAGCACAGTATATAAGCTTCATTAACAAGTGAATATAATTTTAAAATATCTGTTCAGAAAACTAAAACAATGGCTTTTATTGGAACTCTGCATAAAAAAACGAAAATAGTAATAGAATCCGATATAATCGAACAAATTTTAATTCTTTTAACTATTTGGGATGCATGATAACATATTGAAAAAATATTGACATGGAAAGAAGACTGAATAGATTTCAACAGATGTGTGGAACAATTTGGAAAACTTAATAAACAAAACAAGAAAAGAAACTCAAAGTTATACAAGACAATGGCAGTTTCTATACTTACATACGGAGCAGAAACTTGGAACTTAACAAATGCCAATAAACGCAAGATTGAGTGTGAAGAAATGCGTTTTGTGAAATCGGTGACCGGAGTCTCTCTGTGAGAGCTGAGAAGTCAAGACATCAGAAACGACCTACAAGTAACTTATTTAACCTAAATGAAAAACTAAAACAAATAAAAAACAACTGGTCTCAGTATTTGGGAAGGATGGAAGACGATTGGATCCAAAAAAATAATGTTAAAATATAGACCAATAGGACAAAGAAACGTGGGAAGGCAAGATACTCCGATGGATAGATCAAGACTAGGACTACATACATTATTGCAAATCTTTTGGGGAGTGGAGTCCCGCATCGTGGCATCAGGCATCCTGCCTAGGACTCACATTATGGAATGTGTGCTGATTCATGTCCTCGTGGAGGAACAAATTTTCTCATGAAATTTCGGACAGTGTATGAGACCGGTGCCCACTCAGCATCGTGATGCACTTGGGGAGCTATGATAGGTAGCAAAATCCAGTTGCGAAAGCCAGCTATAATGACTGGCGAGATCA
Organism: Periplaneta americana; assembly: GCF_040183065.1. Lineage (NCBI taxonomy): Eukaryota > Metazoa > Arthropoda > Insecta > Blattodea > Blattidae > Periplaneta > Periplaneta americana. Next base: position 7,848,354 of record NC_091131.1, on the reverse strand, counting down.
TCGTGCCAATCACACGATACCTCCATTCTGGTTGGATGATCGTCCACCTCTGCTTCAGCATGACAACGTGAGGCAGCAGCAGGCTGGTCAATCTGGGCCCTTCAAGAGCTGTGGCACCACAGATTATTATGGGGAGTGGAATGGGTCAGCCAGTCCATACCGTGATTTTGATGATGATAGTAAAAGTCCTATTCAAACCAGTTTTGAAAATTTAAATGAAGCAGATGTGTAGGTAATGTAATCATGAAGCCACCAGTGGAATAGCATGAAATTTTGAGCAGGGGAAGCTAACTCAAGTTGTTTTTCTTGTACATATGAGAAAACGTATTACAAAAATATAGTCTTAAAATAAATAGTAGTCAATGTCAAGTCAGCAGTCCGAAGATTGGTTGGAACCTCGTAAGTAACACCAATAAGGCATGACCTCAAATGATACGTAGTAAAATATTTCATATCTCTAACAGATAGACACGGTCATTTGTTTTTTAGATCACACTTTTGTTCGTAAGTCAGTCTTGATAATAGAATTGTCCTAAAAATTCAGGTAAATCGGTGTCAGGAACTGTTATTTCACTCATTATTTATTATATCAGCCACAGTGCACACTAACACTTCAACTGAACACAACTCACCAAAGGGATAACTCGGAAACTAAATTATTTTCAATGTAAAAGCTAGCTTCTTGCGAGCCTTGCGACCAGGGTAGTTTAGTTAGCAAAGGATGGAAAATCTGCGGGGTGGGTTACACAGAAGAATGAGTGTAAGAAACCAGTCTGCTTGGAAGCTGGTGTGTGCAGGCTTCTTGTTTACTGCTGCATCACAAATCATCTTAACCTGCCGCATCACAATATTTAACGCATAAATATAAATTCTATTAGAATTAATAAATAATTTTGTTCATAAACTGGAGGTTTATTATGAAATTATTATCAACTAGTGAAGCTTAGCTTTTTAGCTTACATTGACGCTATGCCACTAGAAGCCACTAACCTTTCTGACCAGGAGTTCCCATCGCTCCTGGCAGGCCCCTCTGCCCAGGAATTCCTTTTGGTCCACTTGGTCCTGGAGCCCCATCTCTTCCAGGAAAGCCAGGCTCTCCTTTGTCTCCTAGCAGTCCCTGCAGGCCTGGTTGTCCGGGCTCACCTTTGTCACCTTTCACATCTACTCGGGGGCCGGGTGGACCGCGCTCACCTCTTCCACCCTGTGTGCCAGGGAAGCCTGGCAGACCAACGGGCCCTGCAAACAGAACACGGGACTTCAAGTTGTGCAAAGCTGGATCTTGTCATTCACTGTGGATCTGGGGTCAGTTACTAACCTGCTGGTCCCAGTTCACCCTTCTGGCCATCCAGTCCGTCACGGCCTGGAAATCCCTTATCTCCCTTCGGTCCTATAAAACCTGGAGATCCAGGCAGACCTGGCTCTCCCTTCAGCCCAGGCAGTCCGTCCAAGCCTGGCAGGCCAGGATTTCCAGCTGATCCTGGTGGACCCTGTCAATGAAACCATGTTATTCTTATTTCAAAAAAGGTACAATTTTTATAATAATGATGATGACATGATGATGACGATGATGATGATGATGATGACGGTGATGATGATGATGATGATGATGATAGCTGTTCTGTGTATGGTTGTGAAACTTGTCCTCTCACTTTGAGAGAGGAACTGTCCCACAATAAGAGATGACATAAAACAGCGAATCACTTGACCATGCCGAAGTGTTACGAGTCACTAACAGTGTTAGAAGAAGAATACGGGTGTGTGCTGCTCAGAACGGCAGACAGTTTGAACATTTATAAAAATTAATGGAATTGTCCAGTCTTTCAGTAAAATGCCAACATTAATTGTCTTGTTTACATTTTCGTCTTTTAACATTTCTCAATATTGATGGCATTAACTTTTAGTACGTTTTCTCATTGAAAGAGTAGGAATTGGTAAAAACGTTTCCTATGAAAGTTGTTTGTTTTGAAGAGCTCTATCAAATAGTATCTTATTTGACCCGGATTCCCATTTCAAATTTTAAAGTGATACGCCACTGACCGTACTTCCTCTTAGAGCTGATTAATGAAATCCAGCTCAAGTGAAAGTTCACATGTGGTTTAGTAATAAATATTTTTGTCTCGAAAATTTTAATGCACTAGATTCCGAAATAAATGACTTACGTGTGATCCGAATCACCCATTGCCTTTTCCTACATTATCTCATTGAAAGAATAGGAATTAATAAAAACGTTTCCTATGAAAGTTGTTTGTTTTGAAGAGCTGTATCAAATGGTACCCTATTTGACCCATACTCCCATTTGAAATTTTAAAGTGATACGCCACTGATCCTACTTCCTGTTAGAGCTGATTGATGAAATTAAGCTCAAGTGAAAGTTCACATGTGGTTTAGTAATAAATATTTTTTTCTCGAAAAGTTTAATGCATTAGTTTCCGAAATAAATTACTGTTGCGGGTGGTCTGAATCACCCTGTATATATATTTTTTCTCTGATTCTCCTCAATAAATCGGGCAACTTTTATTTGAAACGTTTTCCTAAAGTAAAGTCTTAAGACTTTAACAGGATATGTATCGAATATGAATGAGGTCTCGCCCACCTCATTGCATATTACATGACTGGTGTGAACTAGTCAGTTTGTTTTATTACCATTAAGTACGAGAAAAATTCGTACCGGCACCGGGAATCGAACCCAGGACCTCTCAGCTGTGCGCGCTGAGTGCTGGTAGGAATTTTTCTCGTACTTAATGGTAATAAAACAAACTGACTAGTTCACACTAGTCATGTAATGTGCAATGAGGTGGGCGAGACCTCATTCATATTCGATACATGTATAATGTTAACAGTTTTCAGAAACTGTTGTTGAATATGGCCATAAAGTCATTTAATATGCGCTCCTGTATATGTATATGACGTGTATCGTCTTAAATGCAGGTAGTAAGGCTGTAACATAATACTACGAGAGGAGTTCGGCTGGCTTTGTGGATCATGTCCCGGCATAGCTCAGTTGGTTAAGAGCACTCAGCGCGCACAGCTGAGAGGTCCTGGGTTCGATTCCCGGTGCCGGTACGAATTTTTCTCGTACTTAATGGTTAACAGGATATTTGAAGATAATACAGACCCCGAGAAAAACCCCAACTCTGGCCTTGTCTGCTAGTGAACCCAGGCCGCCTGAGTGACAGTCTGGTTCTCTAGATCACACAGTCAGCGCAGGGATTTAATACAGTCTGAATACTCTTTGTGAACCATAGGAAAAAACTTTGGAAAGCAAGGCAACAGTAACGTTGTGATAACCGTCTCCCTGTTTGTTGGCAAATATTAGACTAGAAGAAGTGCTTAGATGTTAAAGGAGGTTATTTTGAGTACTTAATAGCTTAGTTAATTATTATCTATTTAGTATCTTTACATATTATAGCTCATTTGAATGTACAGGATGTTTCACAATTCAACCGAAGAAATTTATCTGGTTGTAGAGGGGTTGTAGACGAGAAATTTGAGAAAGAGAACCCAGGGTCTCTGAAGAAAAATATTTGAGTTATTCAGTTGTTAAAGTTGTTTACATTTAATATTCACAATCCAGTTTTAAAATTAAGTAGGGATATGGAATGGTATGAGATGGTTTCGGACCTTATTAGGGATTGTATGAAGCCCAACTGTTAAGAACTAATCAAAAGTGTTTTCAAAATTTAACTTTTACAGTCTCTGTAAAATTGCCGGTAACTGAGACAGTACACAACTGCATGGCTTTTTAAACCAACATTCATTTTCGTTATTGTACTTATTTTAGAAGAGAATTATCGGCATGAAGCTGGGTTGCAATTCAGTCTGTATTAAATAAGGAACAATTAATTGAAATCAGTTTGTTTTATTATATTAATTTCTTATTTATTATTTACTTACTTACTGGCTTTTAAGGAACCCGGAGGTTCATTGCCGCCCTCACATAAGCCCGCCATTGGTCCCTATCCTGAGCAAGATTAATCCAGTCTCTACCATCATATCCTACCTCCCTCAAATCCATTTTAATATTATCTTCCCATCTACGTCTCGGCCTCCCCAAAGGTCTTTTGCCCTCCGGCCTCCCAACTAACAGTCTATATGCATTTCTGGATTCGCCCATACATGCTACATGTCCTGCTCATCTCAAACGTCTGGATTTTATGGTCCTAATTATGTCAGGTGAAGAATACAACGCGTGCAGTTCTGTGTTGTGTAACTTTCTCCATTCTCCTGTAACTTACTCCCTCTTAGCCCCAAATATTTTCCTAAGAACCTTATTCTCAAATACCCTTAATCTCTGTTCCTCTCTCAAAATGAGAGTCCAAGTTTCACAACCATACAGAACAACCGGTAATATAACTGTTTTATGAATTCTAACTTTCAGATCTTTTGACAGAAGACTAGATGACAAAAGCTTCTCAACCGAATAATAACAGGCATTTCCCATATTTATTCTGTGTTTAATTTCCTCCCGAGTGTCATTTATGTTTGTTACAGTTGCTCCAAGATATTTGAATTTTTCCACCTCTTCGAAGGATAAATCTCCAATTTTTATAGTTCCATTTCGTACTATATTCTGGTCACGAGACATAATCATATACTTAGTCTTTTCGGGATTTACTTCCAACCCAATCGCTTTACTTGCTTCAACTAGAATTTCCGCGTTTTCCCTAATTGTTTGTGGATTTTCTCCTAACATATTCACGTCATCCGCATAGACAAGAAGCTGATGTAACCCGTTCAATTCCAAACCCTGCCTGTTATCCTGTACTTTCCTAATGGCATATTCTAGAGCGAAGTTAAAAAGTAAAGGTGATAGTGCATCTCCCTGCTTTAGCCCACAGTGAATTGGAAAAGCATCAGATAGAAACTGACCTATACGGACTCTGCTGTAAGTTTCATTAAGACACATTTTAATTAATCGAACTAGTTTCTTGGGAATACGAAATTCAATAAGAATATTATGTAAAACTTCTCTCTTAACCGAGTCATATGCCTTTTTGAAATCTATGAATAACTGATGTACTGTACCCTTATACTCCCATTTTTTCTCCAATATCTGTCGAATACAAAAAATCTGATCAATAGTCGATCTATTACGCCTAAAACCACAGTGATGATCCCCAATAATTTCATCTACATATGGAGTTAATCTTCTCAAAAGGATATTCGACAAAATTTTGTACGACATCAACAAAAGTGATATTCCTCGAAAGTTACTACAGTTAGTCTTGTCCCCCTTCTTAAAAATAGGTACGATTATGGACTCCTTCCTTTGTTCTGGTACAATTTCCTTTTCCCAAATTGCAAGTACAAGTTTATAAATTTCGCTAGATAATGCCCTTCCACCCTCTTGTATTAATTCTGCTGGAATTTATTTGATCAATACCTGGAGGCTTGTAATTTTTCAGATTTTCTATAGCAATTTCGACTTCAGAAAGTGTGGGTTCGTGTATAAATGGCTCAGCAGTTTGTATTTGAATTTCGTCCCGATCATTTCTATTTGGGCTATGTATATTTAGTAGTTGCCCAAAATAGTTTTTCCATCTGTTCAGGATTGAATGGGAGTTTGCAAGCAAGTCACCATTCTCATCCTTGATCAAGTTTACCCATGCCTGATATCCATTTTTAAATTCCTTTATACCCTTATATAAATCTCGAATGTTTTTATTATTACTATTTGTTTCTATCTCATTCAGTTTTTCCTTCAAGTAATCTCTCTTTTTATTCCTAAGTGTACGACTTGCTTCCCATCTTTCATTGAAATAATTATCTCTATTCTCCACGATTGGATCCTGTAAGAATAGAATTTATTAATTTTTTACGTAACAGATATCGTGTCAGATCTCAGGTCAAAAGGCATTACGTTCGAGTCCCACTGTGGTAGTTTTTTATTCCATTATCTCAATCAGTGGCATATTGGCCCAAAAAATATTTCATGCCATTACTTGCAAGTTTGTACTTGCAGACCTCTAGTTCCCGATCTCAAAATACTTACCTATGGCCCTTTCACGACCCCTCCAATTTGTTCCGTTGAATTGTGAAACACCCTGTATAAGATGTACTGCAGCAATGTGAAGCATAAATAAATAACTGGCTGATGTCTTACCGTGTCTCCCTTGAGTCCTGGGAAACCTGCAACCCCAGAGGAGCCCTTCTGTCCAGGAATTCCAGGTGTTCCCGGTACCCCTGGTATGCCTGGTTCTCCTTTAGGGCCTACTGGTCCTGGTCGTCCTATTCCTGGCAGTCCAGGTTCTCCCTTTTCACCTGGTCTTCCATCAGTACCACGGAAGCCTTCAGGACCTCTGAGACCCGGCAAGCCAGGCTCTCCTTTCTGACCCTTCTCAGATACGAGACCGGGTTCGCCCTTCCTGCCCTGAAAGCAGTTATCAGTTCAGAAACACAAAGTGTACAGCTCATGGAACTCGTGTTCAGGAAAGAACCATGGCAGCAATCCTCACTGTGGATGGTATGAAGAAGTTAAGCAGAATGTGGCTGCAGACTGCAATCACAATGCAAGTTGCAGGTCCTGTCGTTTAAACTCTAATTTCTCAGTATTGTGATAAGTGTGTGTGTTTCTTTTATAAATGAAGTCATTCTCTTTCGTGCTTCCCAATATTTCGAGGAAATATTGCGTCAAATGTAAAAGTCGTTTTATTCTAGTTTACATTGGTGCTAGACACGTGTGAGATCAGTATCTATTTCAAATTGTATTAGACTACACAATGAAGTCTCCAACATAAGGATAGAAACGAAATGTGAGAAGCTGTAACTCCTGTTGTGAGTTTCGGAGAGCAGCTTTGCAGCAATTTCAGGACAAGAACTAATGCACGTTAATGCAAATTTTCTTAAAATGTGTTAGAACACTGTGGTTGCATCTTCTATGACAAAGGTAATTGGTTATTGCAATTTACATGAGCAATGTAAGTGCATGACTCAAGGGACTATGAATATCTGACTGTGCCAGAAAATATTTATTTTATTTATTTAACCTGGTAGAGATAAGGCCATCAGGCCTTCTCTTCCCCTCTACCAGGGGATTACAACTACAATATTAAGAATACAATTACAATTATAATTACAATTAATATTAAATTTACAGATACAATAAAAATCAAAGTACTAAAAGATTAACTGATTAATAAAAGCTAGACAGTTTATTGTAAAAGTTAAGAAGAGAGAAGCATTTCTTTTATTGATTAAATACAAATTAAACCTACTTTACGCAGTATGAAAATGCTTAATAAGCTTGCTTTCGAACGCTACTAAATTCCGACAGTCTCTGATGTCACTGGGTAGGGTATTCCACAAGCGCGGGAGCGAGATTGTGTATGATGATGAATTCGATGATATCTTATGTGTTGGTATGGCTAGTATGCGGCTATTTTGCGTGCGTGTGAAGAGATTATGATATGATGACAGGTAACTGAAACGGGAGGCAAGGTAGGTAGGTGTAGAAGTGTGAAGGACTTGGAAAAGGAGAACAAGAGAATGAAAATTTCTACGTTCGTTAAGCCGTAGCCAGTTTAGAGTTTGGAAGGATGAGGTAATGTGGTCAGCGCGACGGACATCGCAGACGAAGCGAACACAAGAATTATGAACACGTAATTTTTGCGACTGATTGACATTGAGGTCAGTCAGTAGAAAATCACAATAATCGAAGTGGGGCATTACTAGTGTTTCCACTAGTATTTTCTTGAGTGATAGCGGAAGGAATTTTCGAATGCTGGTTAAGGAATGTAGTATGGAAAGTACTTTTTTGGTAATATGGGTTACTTGGTTATTCCAGTTTAAATGTGTATCAAAGTAAACTCCAAGGTTTTTAACACAGGAAGCAAAAGGGATTATTGTGTCGTTTAACTTGACTGGAAGAGCAGGAGTAATCTTGCATAATAGACGTTGATGTCCCACTAGGATTGCTTGTGATTTTGTTGGATTGAGAGTCAAACCAAACTTTCTGGCCCATGCAGATATAGATTCAAGGCCCTCGTTAAGATTTTGTATTGCGTCATTGAGTGAGTCAGGGAAAATAGTGTGCTTCCAGTAGCCACAATCACCAGTGAACGTCTATTTTGGAGGCTCTGTATAAATAAGTGAAGACGGAAAAGGAAAATATGAAGCAAAGACAAAGAAGATGGAGAATAAGACAAGATGAGTGAAGGAAAAGACGAAAAGAAAGATGGAGAAAAGGAAAAGGCTGAAGGAAAACAAAAAAATGGTGATCCAATTAATAGGATTTTGTGGAGTTGAATTTCTGAGTGTAGCCATCTGAACAGAGAACTTGAGTCCTGGTGATTCTGATGCTCGACCTACCGGTAGTCCTGCAGGCCCTGTCTCGCCCTTCACACCAGGTAGTCCGTCAGGTCCTGGAGGTCCTGGTAGTCCCGGTAGTCCACTGTCTCCTTTAGGTCCGATAAAGCCTGGTGGACCGGGGAGTCCCTCCCGACCAGGTCCCCCAGGCAAGCCAACTATTCCTATTGCTCCCTTCTCACCCTTCTCGCCAGGGAAGCCGTCCAACCCTGGAGCACCAGTGTTGCCTGCAACATATCACGTGACCATGTTACGTCATGTCTTTTAGGATGGCCACAGTGGATCAGAACGCTGGACAAAATTAATAACTCTTCTGCCATTCAACAGATTTTTATGAAACTTTAAAAAGAGTTACAGGTGACATATCTATTTTTTTATGTACAAACTCTGATTACGTTTGTATAAGAGGAACTACCCTAAGGTGCATTTAGACAAAATTAATAACGTCTTTCCTATCTAACGTATGTTTATTAAGCTCTGTACAGGAATTACATGTAGCATATTGATGGTGTTGAACAAATTCATTCATTCATTCATTCATTCATTCATTCATTCATTCATTCATTCATTTATTTCATTTATTTATTTTATTCCATAGATCTTACATGAGCATTGAAGCTTTAAGTTGTGGAACAAGTCAAAATTTTACAATATTACAATTACAATTTTTACAGTTTTTACAAATTAGTAATTTTCTACAATTTTTACAATTCTGTGCAATTTTTTACAATATTTCGGCGAGATGTAGTGAGATGAGTTGAGGTCCGAAGATTCGCCAAACGATTACCCGGCATTTGCCTTTTGGTTGGGGAAAACCTCGGAAAAACCCAACCAGGTAATCAAATGAAAGGGGTTGATGCCGAGGACTCGCCATAGACCATCCGGCTTCAGTCCCAAAAACCTTGTATATCAAAATATTCAATTTTACAAAAAAAAAAAAAAAAAAAAAAAAAAAAAATTAATATCTTGAAAACGAACAAATATCTCATATAAGGGACGGGGGTATTTAAATATCTTCTTGTGAAGTTTGTATCCATGGCTTGACATAAGATGTGTTTGAAGAAGATTTGGAAAGACATTTTATTTTATAGAGATAAGGTGAAATCTCATTTTGTTATTTTTTTTTACATACAGGGTTGCCATTCAACACCATCAATATATTTTTTTTACGTACAAACCCTGATTACGCTTGCATAACAGGAACTACATCTTTAGAGGTGCATTTAGACAAAATTAATACCGGTACTCATTAACTTCTGTCCTATCTAACAGACTTTTATGAACCTTTGTACAAATGATCAAGTGCATGTACCTGGCATTCCGCGGGGTCCAGGGAAGCCCTTGGCACCATCTGCTCCAGGTGCGCCCTTGTCACCCTTGCTTCCAGGGAAACCTGGAAGACCAGGCCGTCCAGGTTCGCCAACCATTCCAGGTTCACCTGCAGCAAAGAAAAGCAGTTGGCAAAATGACATTTAACAGTTGTGTGGAAAATAAGACAAATACACTGCTATTGATTGCTGGAAATAATATTGAGTCTTCGAATCATTCTCAGCCAAAAATCTCTGATAATCTGGCAATGATAAAATTATGTTCCTGAGGTGGCAGCACCTGTAACGCGGAATTTGCGGTCTCTGATCATAGGATGATAATGGAATTAAAGTGAATTTTGTTGATGGTAAAATAATGGTTAACAAATTACTGTAGGAACATAGAGATCTTCTACACATTACATTGCAGGCTTTTATTGTCTTTTGAAAATTTGTTTTTATCCTTGAAGAAAGAATTATCATTCTCAAATCTTCGGATTTGGTAGTTGATCACTGGACTAAGACTATTACAGAACATGAGTTTGGTTGAGTAAAGAATAGAAAACTTTTATTTTTAAATAAAATTATTCTTATTTCAAAAGATTTCCTATATGAAAAAATCTGTCATGAAGATGACACACACGTTTCATTATACGTTTCACATCTGGTACAATAACTTATTTCTTACATAATTTTCTGGAACATATTCTTATTTGCAGTTTCTGTGATTGGACTTTTATTCAAAAGACATACAAGTGATATAATGTACTGTGCACCCAAATAAAAAAAAATGAACTTTTATTTTGTGGATTGCACACAAAAGACATTTTCTATAACAGTCTCAAAAATTAAGATATCTGATTTCATTTATAATTCTTCCAGTTTAAATAGATGTATGTATTCAAGTGTGAATCGTAGTAAATAACCCACTTCAAAATGAACTGTCTCCATCACAGAAATACAATGCTTCATATGACATGATCCAACAAAGATACTGTGTACAATACATAAATTCACATTTTCTGAAATTTGTGGAGATCGAATTGCTGAAATTGCGCCCTGCAACTCAGACTGACGTTTTACCTTTCAATCCATCCAGACCGGGCCGTCCGGGAGGCCCAGGGAGTCCTGGAGGTCCAATGGGTCCAAGATTACCTTTCTGACCTGGTTGTCCAGAAAGACCATCTAAGCCAGGTCTTCCAGGTTCGCCTTTTGGACCAGGGAATCCGGGCAAACCTGTTTATAAGTAAAATTGGTGTGATAAATGTATACATTTCCTCGAGCATAAACACAGATTTTCGTGATAGACGATTCATATAGTGAAAACTAGATTGTTTCAGTGGCGGTTCCTCGGGGGAGGGAAGGGAGGAACGTCCTCACATTTTTATTCTTTTGAAAGTAAATACCAAATGAAATATATGCTTTGAAATTCGAGGAAGATCCGATAATTTTTAAGTTCACAGCTATAAGAAAACCTCGATTGATCGAGTTTTAAGTCACGCGCACGTGCTGCTAGAAAACTGTGAGAAAGATGCGAGATTGTTTGTGTGGAGGAAAGCCAATCCATTCCTCCTTTACTGCAGTTAACACACATAGACAACAGCGCGCTAGCGGCCAGAGAAAGAAGCAGAGTTTTAAAGCGAGTAAATGAACGGAGAGGGAGGAGATCCTCCTCTGAATCACCGCATGGGCGGGAAATAGAAACCGACTGGTCTTGCAGCAAGCACGCTACCACTGCCATCTAACGATGCTGCATTCAACCAGACTATATATATATATATATATATATATATATATATATATATATATATATATATATATCAGCGCGTCTGGCTGCGAAATCAGGTGGCCCGGGTTCGAATCCTGGTCGGGGCAAGTTACCTGGTTGAGGTTTTTTCCGGGGTTTTCCCTCAACCCAATATGAGCAAATGCTGGGTAACTTTCGGTGCTGGACCCCGGACTCATTTCACCGGCATTATCACCTTCATATCATTCAGACGCTAAATAACCTAGATGTTGATACAGCGTCGTAAAATAACCCAATAAAATAAAATAAAATAAATAAACCAGACTATAACACGTCATCTAGGAGGAGACCAATAAAAACAGTTTTAACGCTAAGCTGTGAAAGACACCATATAAACTTTTTTTTCAAATTATAAATAAAAATATATTCATTGCACTATATATAAGCTATATTCATGGTTTGAAACTTTCGGGGATATCTGAAAGTTGAAGTTGGATTCATATGAAACAAAGAGGAAGTAGTTCTAAGTTAGTATCGCAGATCTTTTTGGCCTCTGAAATTCACTTCCATTCATTGTCTACTAGACAGGACAACAGCCAAGTTGTCAGTTTTGTACAAATATATTTGAAATTGAAGGTACTGCGAACTACATAATTTTTAACATTAAAAAATTAATCGGCCACCGGAAGCTTTGAACAATAATGGTAGTATGACTTTATAAGAACTGATATTCTTCAAAAGCATGTGATACTGAACTTTTAAAATGTACATGTGGCAACACAGACCACGTGGGTGGATGCAGTGTTCTCACTTTCCTAACAGATTATTATTTTCTCATTCCCATTTCCGTAAAACTGTTCCGGTTACGTGTTAGTAGCTGGTCTCTTCCAACACGTGTGATGCTGTAGTGTGCGTGAAAAATGCTGCAAGGTTGTGAATTTCCTTGTAATTGTTAATTTGTGCAATTATTCAACAATGAATGGAAGTGAAAACATATTATTATTTTGGACAATTTAGGAAACTCAGTTTACAAAAACAGATTATTGCTATACAAAAGGGAAGACCAACTTTAACACTACCTGGTCTTACATGTATGCATGTAGGCTAATTTGTAGCTTGTTTCTTTGAAGAAAGTGTCATTTTGCGCTGTTAACTTCTTTCCTCCTCTTAAGAAATATGCAGGAGCCGCCACTGGATTGTTTAGAATAATACAAGGAAAATATTAAATCATAATGTAAAGATGTAGCAAATGATGAACCCTGAAAACAAATGGAAAGTATCTAGAAACAAGATTCAGAAAGGTTAAGAAACGAATCATTAGTCAGTTTTGGGCCAGCAACCATATGTTTAGCACTCTTCAATTAATAATCATTAAATCAACCACATTGGGTTAGACAGAAATTTTTGTAAAAAATTATTGTGCATGGAATTAATGAAATTAAAATAAAAAAAACTTCGACAGATTCTCTTCATTTACCTTGATTTCCTGGAGTTCCGAACTTTCCAGAAGGACCGGGTAAGCCCTTTTCTCCCTTCTCTCCATATGGTCCAGGAGGTCCTGGTGGTCCCACTGCAGGAACTCCAGGCTCTCCCTTTTGTCCTGTAGAAGACATGAGCTTTCAAACCAAGAACATCCTGAATTGGCAATAGAATAAAGTTATGCATTTACAACTACTAAATTTCCGCGATTTGCACTTCGTTTTGCAATAAATACCTTTTAAACTGAAATTGAGATAAAATTCAAGGTAAAGGAGTAATTCCATATTCGCTTTCAAATTCTTACGTAAGTTATTACTTCTTAATTTTCTTATGAAGTGGCAAGAACCATTTCTCAATGAATACTAACCTTTGGGTGAAGTTACTCCTGGAAGTCCTCTTAGACCATCTCTTCCCGGTTCGCCTGGAAAGCCCATTGGCCCAGTTTCACCCTTATCTCCACGTGGCCCTGGCAGACCTCGCGGCCCCACAGGACCTGGCACACCTGGTGGGCCGGGTTGTCCTGATTCACCCTGCACAAGAGAATGTAAAGCAGATGATTCACGATATTATGTGCAGTCCAGTACTGTTTACTCTAAATTTCTGAAACAACTGATTGAAGTTTGTATTTTTTTTAAGTGTAGTAAAATATACCAGTGATTATTAATAAAACAAGTATGACATCTTGATAAGAGAACGCAGTTAATATAAATTATAGACAAATAAATTACTCTGAACTACAGTACTGCCCTTGGAAAAACAGCACAATCTTCATCTTATAATTATTGAAGAAAATGTTGCTCTTAGTGAAATAAACAAGTGATCTGGGTGGTCACACTACGTATTGTTTAGGATGTCGGCTAACCTCTTAATTAAACCCAGGAATCACGTGCACATGTGATCTATGCCATGTTCCACTTACGGTGGAACATTTTTTATTGCATTGTAGAAAATATGACCGTGTCCGTCGGCAATATGGAATTTGGCCAACTCTACGTGACGCTCTTGGAAATGATTTTAATTGTACAAGTGCAGTTCTGAGATTTTTATCGAGTGCTGGACTTTACAGGGTGATTTAGTTTTTTTATTGACCCGTTTTCCTGTCCTCCAGATCCTTTACATCCGGAGGTTACATTTGTTATTTAATATATAAGTTTTTTAACAAACTTGACATTCGGACCTTTTACATCCGAGTATTTTAGAAATACGCCAGATAATTTATTTATGGTAATATTTGTTTTATTATTTTATTGTCTCTTTTTAAATACTAGTTAAGGTCTGAGATTTTTATAATGTTTTATGCATCACCCTGTTGAAACTGCATTTGAAGGGTACACGGGAATAATGATCAAGGTCCATTTTAGAAGGTTTCGAGAAAAGCGAATTTTAAAGTTTAAGCACTTAATACTTTGTTATGTGTGTATTTAATAGAAATTGACGTAGTGGAATGTCAAGAACGATTATTTCTTATTACTAGCTAGACCACATGATAGTACTTCCTTTCCACTATAAGATGGCATTATTAACTCAATTTCGATTTTTGATGGACCTTGATTGTTTTTCCCGTGTACCCTTCATTTGTGAACCTCGTTTTAATCGTGACAACGTTTTTTAGTTCTTTTAAGCGTTCTGATTATTATTATGTCTCTGTTCTGTAAAGAATTTTAAATAAGGGCGCAAATAGCCATAGTCGCTGACGCGCCCTTTTTAAACCCCCACTAACTAACTATCACGTGCACTAATGAACTCGTCTCTCATGATCCTGGTCTCGTAACTCTTGAACAACACTAATTCTCTGTGTCCACAGTTTCGCTATCTATCCTGTTCTTTGATAGGTGAAGTGGAATATCCTGTCTCTTGAGACAAACGATGTAATGGTTTCTGAGGAGATTGCTGCAGATAGGCGCAACTTACTTTGATGCAGATTCATTTGTACTTCAACAGAATGTGGTTGTCTGTAATTAAAAAAAGCGGTATAGATTTAAACCATGCCATGCCATGCCATGCTATAGACCTACCTGCAAACCTTGCAGTCCTCTGTCTCCAGGGTACCCGTCCCTTCCAGGTGGCCCTGGTTCTCCTTTTTCACCTGGAGCTCCACGGTCACCTTTGAATCCCTCTGTGAAGTTGGCAGGTGGACAGTATCCAGGTTCTCCCTTCAGACCATAGCGACCAGGTTGACCCTTGTCTCCCTTTTCACCTCTTCTCCCAGGAATGCCGGGTTCTCCTTTGATGCTAAGACCCTTCACACCTTTTGGACCTGGGTAACCTGGCTCCCCAGGGACTCCATCTTGACCAGGAAACCCTCTCTCTCCCTATGAAACACAGACACGTACATAATTATTTTGATAACTTTTGTAGAAATTTCTCATCACTTCAAGAAGAAATTTGTAGAAAACCAACTTCTAGTTGCAAAACATGCTGCAAAGCATTTTTTTCGCAGAAGTCACAGGTAACATAATTATGTACAGTAGTGGCAAAAAAACCGGACCGACCCTTGTAGCTGAATTCAGAGCCTTGTTCACAGTGGCAGCACGATAGACTGGTAACTAAGACTTTCGTACTTCGAATCCTGCCTGGGAAGGAAACTTTCTTTCTGTTCCTTATTCAAATTTATTCCCAATACTTTTCTATTGCAGCGATATTTTACTACCCAGAACATGAATTTTACCAGCTTATTTTCTAATGGATTTCGAAATGGGCTACGTCAGCAGTCGAAACTACAACAATTTCAATAGATTACTCGCTATCTTGTGAATGGGGGCGTGGCATGTGCAGTGGTTCATTTTGGGGACTTTGATTATTCCGTCGGTCTGGTTTTTTTGCCACTACTGTATATTATGCTTCACAAATAAAAATTGTAGTTCTACAAGATTCCAGAGCAGCATTAGAGAGCATATCCAACAACAACAAAACATCAGAAAACCTACAAGATATAATACAACTGTATAGAAACATCAAATAAAAAAATAAGAAAAATGTCTTCCAGTGGATACCATCCCATGTGGGTCTGTTTGGAAACGAATAAGCTGATACATTAGTTAAAAAAGTTACCTAAATTAAAGCAAAGCCTGCTTTAACGTAGAAATCCCAACAAAATGCAAATTAATAAAGGACCACTACAGAATTCTGGAAGTAAACAGCAACGCTGAAGAACTAAAAGGTAAACTGTATGAAGAAGTCAATGAAGAAAGACATTTTAACAAAACTTCGAAGACAAATGTAGCTGTTTACAGGACATGATTGTCTCATTGAACATCTCTTAACAACAAACTGGTGACAAACTAGACGCCGGTAATAGGAAGAATGACAACATTGAAGCATTTTATTGGGAAGCTACAGAAAGAATGACGCAAATCAACTAATTGTCATTTGAAAACTGCAACATGTAATATGCTTTACATCTGACTTGTCAGACAATGAGGACGATCATGCACACTATGGGGTTACTGATAATTCAGTCGAAAGGTTGGCATCTCTGCGTAATATTAAAACTGATAGAACACAGTAAATATTGGGAATCCGTCTCGTGTTGTTATTGACTTTTGGACCTCAGGAATAAGTTTTCAAATGAAGATTAAACTTCGTCAGTCTCTCTGGGGCAATGGCGGCTCGTAGTCAAATGTCCAGGGTAGGCAAAATTTACAGAACATTTTTATGTAATTCCCGCGATTCAATGACAGCTCGCTTTCATCATGCCCCCCGAAAACTTAACTCTTGCTTACATAACAATACTGTTACATCAATGAGCCGTCTCATAATTTGTCGGTTTTTTCTAGTTTATTGTTATACTGTTGTCTTGCAACCCTTGTTGTTCAGACGACATTTCCGAAATTGGATTCAAATTCTTTTCAAGTCTCTTTAGACTTACCGAGTTACAAATATGACCTGATTCCAAGTACGTTCTTTAGATTACAATAACAAACGTGACCAACTACAGCTTAGCTTTAACTTCACTTCCTGTTAGCCATTTATGTGTTTCATACCATACTTACTTACTTACAAATGGCTTTTAAAGAATCCGCAGGTTCATTGCCGCCCTCACATAAGCCCGCCATCGGTCCCTACACTGTGAAAGGTTAATCCAGTCTCTATCATCATATCCCACCTCCCTCAAATCAATTTTAATATTATTCTCCCATCTACGTCTCTACCTCCCCAAATGTCTTTTTTCCTCTGGCCTCCCAACTAACACTCTATATGCATTTCTGGATTCGCCCATATGTGCTACATGCCCTGCCCATCTCAAACGTCTGGATTTAATGTTCCTAATTATGTCAGGTGAAGAGAACAATGCATGCAGTTCTGTGTTGTGTAACTTTCTCCATTCTCCTGTAACTTCATCCTTCTTAGCCCCAAATATTTTCCTAAGAACCCTATTCTCAAACACCCTTAACCTATGTTCCTCTCTCAAAGTGAGAGTCCAAGTTTCACAACCATACAGAACAACCGGTAATATAGCTGTTTTATAAATTCTAACTTTCAGATTTTTTGACAGCAAACTGGATGACAAAAGCTTCTCAATCGAATAATAACAGGCATTTCCCATATTTATTCTGTGTTTAATTTCCTCCCGAGTATCATTTATATTTGTTACTGTTGCTCCAAGATATTTGAATTTTTCCACCTTTTCGAAAGATAAATCTCCAATTTTTATATTTCCATTTCATAGTGTTTCATACCATGAAGGATTAAATTTTCTTGCACCTTTAGCACTGACTTTATGAACAATAGAGCTTAATGCAGGAGTGGGTCGTCCATTTCCAAAATACTTCTCTTTTCAATGTCATTACGACGCGAAAACGGACAACGTAACAGTTTACTTATTATATCAGTCATAATATAATATTATTGTTATCACTTACATTAACTATAAATCACCAAATATACGTAACATTAATATACAGTACGTACTTGCAAAAATCACATTTTCTAAAATACACTGTTAAAAAAAACATCTTTTAAAACACACTGTTTAAAAACTGTTATACTACTCGTAACAATCTACGTTCCAACTCGTGAAACTTTCAAACAGAAATTTCGCAAATCGTAGGTGTTCGATAATGCTCGTGGGTTCTCGTTAGGGCAGGCAGAATTCTAGCGCGCTGGCTTAAGCATAGAACGCATGCGCTAAGAAAGCATTTAGAATAGCGATCTCTTTTAATGCTTACTCCAGGGCCAGCTTTGAAGTTACGTGGAAGGTCGGCTAACTTCGCTTCTGCCTACCTTCTGACGCATCGTGATCTGTCCAGTGTATTCTTGTCGCATAAATCGAACTGCCAGTAGTAAGCAACTCCAACTAACCCTCAAAAAATCCCATTCATAGTTAATTGAAGAATTTCTAAGCACCTAGACAAGAGTATATAATTATATAAGGTTTTCCAAATGTGTTGGGGTAGTTAATAAATATCCACTTTTAGGTTTTTCTAAATGTGTTGAGGTAGGCTTAGCCTACCCTGCCTGCCCTGAGGAGCCGCCTCTGCTCTGGGGTTGGGGACAACTGGCCACAGAGGCAATTCGCCACATAATTGAAATTCGTATCAAAGACAATTAGCCACACATTAAAATTCAAGGCAATACTCAAATTCGTAACAATTTATAATGTATTTCTATGGTAACACAAGACAAATCCAGAAGCTGTAAACTAAATAGGAACTATGGGGGAAGAAATTCGCTTCACAAAATCAGAAAGAGGCTCTGACAAATTAATATATCTTGGCTACATGTACACGAGACTTAGAGAAAATAAGAATGGAGTTGATTGGCGCTGTGACATGCGTGGCGGGTGTAATGCAACATTCACGTTATCAGAAGATGGAAGCAGTGTCGTCAAAGAACCGTCTGAACACAAGAATCATTCTGCAGACTGGGGAAGGATCAACCACTTCCCTTATTATCCCGAGTTAACTCGGGTTGCTAACATGTGTCAAAATTTATTAAGCTGAGTTAACTCGTTTCAGTCCCATTCTCTATTTCATAGTGATTTTTTAAGTATGTAAGAAAATTAGTCATGTACAGTGATTTTGCTATATTAAATGACCTCTTTATGAAAATAAAAAAATATGACACTTTTTTTCACAAAACTGGTAAAATATATAGTAAGGGAAGAGGTTAAGGCAAAGGAATGTGTAGAGAACATGAAGGCAAGGGCGAGGACTTCCCGAGAACCAACGTCTGTCGTTATTCAAAATGAGTTACAGCATATTGCAAGCTAAGCCAATGTGAATCTACCGAAGAAACCATCTATTAAAACAACTGTGCGCCGTGCCAGGAAGCTGCACCTACCACCTGAACCAAGGAATATTGACGAACTGAATGTTATAGCCGACAGATACACTAAGACCTTACAAGGAGAAAGGTGGTTGTTGTATTTTGAACCGGAGGACAAGTGAATGTTATCATGTTTGCCACTAATTCACATTTAAATAAATTGTTACGGTCCCATTTTTGGATAATGGACGGTGTGGCAAATTGTCTATCTGTGGCAAATTGTCTATCTGTGGCAAATTGTCTATTTGTGGCAAATTGTCTATTTGTGGCAAATTGTCTATCTGTTGCAAATTGTCTATCTGTGGCAAATTGTCTATCTGTGGCGAATTGTCTATCTGTGGCAAATTGTCTGTTTGTGGCAAATTGTCTATCTGTGGCAAATTGTCTATTTGTGGCAAATTGTCTATCTGTGGCGAATTGTCCCTGTTACCAATTTTCTGTGGCCAATTGTCCGGAACCGGTCTCTCTGTACAACTATCTCCAACAGCCACTCTGGAAGGCCTATTCTAGGAAAGAGGAAGATATGAGAAGTTGTTGAGGAATCAAAGATCATGCAACTAACAAGGTATCTTGGATGTAGTAAGCATGTGATTATTGATGTGCTACTCACAGCTTCTCCTTTGGCTCCTGGAAAGCCCTGTAATCCATCTTTTCCACGTGGGCCAATGGGTCCAAGGGGGCCGTCGCGCCCTGGCAAGCCCCTCTCTCCCTTCTCTCCAGGAGGCCCCATCACCAGATTGGCAGGGACGAGCACAGAGGCGCCTCTCTCACCCTGTGGTCCAGGAGGGCCCATTATCCCTGGCAGGCCCTGCAGAGTCAGAAAACAACTGTCTCAGTACGTCTGCTGAGCAGAGCACCCTCAACGACGACGCAGAGAAACCTGAAGCAGACTCACGGGGTTCCCAGGCGGACCCAGGGAGCCAGGGTTCCCATCCTGACCGGCCTCTCCTGGGTATCCCCGTTCTCCTGGAGGACCGCGGGGTCCTTGTTGTCCTGGAATACCATCAAGTCCTCGGTCTCCCTTCTCTCCAGGACGTCCTGGAAGACAATCCTGGCAACGGCCTCCTATGTCACCTTTATCACCAGTGGGGCCTGTAAACAGTATGAAGGTTGCTTTATAAATCTGAATCATAGTGGTGATCTTGAAGTAGTAATGCATGCGTGTCTCTATTCCTACTTCATTTCATTATTGTTGCTATTATTATTATTATTATTATTATTATTATTATTATTATTATTATTATTATTATTATAACAACTATCATTAGAAAAAGATAAGATTACCGAACAAATTGTACAGTAACTTACCACGCACATGCATAAAGAAGATTGGAAAAACCTGAAAAAAGATGGCATGAAAGCAGAACATGCCCCTTGGCCTAATTTCCCTTCCAGGGAGATGATTATGATGATGATGATGATTATTATTATTATTATTATTATTATTATTATTACAACTACTACTACTACTACTACTACTTACAAATGACTTTTTAGATAACCTGGAGATTCATTACTACCCTCACATAAGCATGTCATCTGTCTCTATCCATAGCAAGATTAATCCAGTCCCTACCATTATATCATATCCCACCTTCCTCAAACACATTTTAATATTATATGACTTGAGGCTTTCCCGGTGTTTCATATAGAATAACTCTTCTCGGGTTCTCAGCCAGGTGAGTTGGAGATTAGATTCCAAGCTTCCGATGGCTAGCTCTGCCATCTTCTTCAGGGATGAGGAAGAAGATGGCAGAGCTAGCCGTCGGAAGCTTGGAATCTAATCTCCAACTCACCTGGCTGAGAACCCAAGAAGAGTTATTGTACATTTTAATATTATCCTCTCATCTACGTCTCTATCTCCCCATGGTCTTTTTCCATCCTGCCTCCCAACTAACTCTCTATATGCATTTCTGGATTCGCCCATACGTGCTACATGCCCTGCCCATCTCAAACATTTGGATTTAATGTTCCTAATTATGTCGGGTGAAGAATACAATGTGAGCAGTTCTGCATTGTGTAACTTTCTCCATTCTCCTGTAACTTGATTCCTCTTAGCCACAAATATTTTCCTAAGAACCTTATTCTCAAATATCCTTAGCCTCTGTTCCTCTCCCAAAATGAGAGTCCAAGTTTCACAGTCATACAGAACAACCGGTAATATAACTGTTTTATAAATTCTGACTTTTCAGGCTTTTTGAGAGCAGACTGGATGACAAAAGCTTCTCAACCGAATAATAACAGGCATTTCCCGTATTTATACTGCGTTTAATTTCCTCTCGAGTGTCATTTATATTTGTTACTGTTGCTCTAAGATATTTGAACTTTTCTAGTTTTTCAAACGATAAATTTCCAATTTTTATATTCCCATTTCGTACTATATTGTGGTCACGAGACATAATCATATCCTTTGTCTTTTCGGATTTTACTTCCAAACCTATCTATTTTCTTTAAGTAAAATTCATATTCTCATATTCTTAAGTGGGCAATGTCCAGTGGGTACCTTAGCTTAGCCAGGGATCAGTCTTTGTTCTGATTTTCTAAGAGTAGAAATCTGTTTTTTTTTAGTGTGCTGTGGATAATTTACAAACCCTTGCAATTGTATAAGAATGTTTTCCAGTAGAACATTTGTTTTTGTTTTGCTCCCTTTCCATTTTAAGTGTTTTAGGAATAGCCTAAGTTGGTTCTGGGGAAGTGATTACTGCACTAATTGTTCCCTGCTCAGTCCGAGATTGCTTAACACTGTACCTGGGTATCCCGGTGTGCCTGGCCTTCCGTCCCTTCCCTTTTCTCCAGGAGCTCCAACTAACCCTGGAGGACCAGAAATTCCTTGCTGAGAATCTCCAGGAATGCCTCGAGGTCCTGGGTACCCTCTCTCTCCTTTTTGTCCTTTCAGTCCGTCTCGTCCTGGAGCACCATCCATGCCTTTTGGTCCCTTAAAATGAGTGGAATTCTCATATTACATTGAAGAGTTCGTAACTGAAAGGTGCTTAGTGGGGAAAGAAAGAACTGAAGTTACATTATTCAGGGATTGTTGCTAGTGCAATATAAATAAATTCAAATTTTAGGGTGTAATCTGTTTCAGAAGGAAGTTCTGATTATTCAGTTATAAGTGGTATCGGTAGTATTAGTAGAGGAAATTCTCTTCAAAATATGTGACTGGTTCTCAGTCAATAAATTAGTATTAAATTGTAACAAAACTAACATAATTCAATTTAAATCCTGTCCAAATTCAACGTCGCAAATTTCTAGCGCAATAATTAATAATAGATTCCCATTAGAAACAACAACAACAACCAAATTTCTTGGCTTAAAAATCGATAATGTGTTAAATTGGAAAAATCATACTAAAGAAAATTACCCCCAAACTAAATTCAGCTTGTTTTGCTATTAGATCTATGCAAAAGATAGTAAATATCAATACCTTAAAAACAATATACTTTGCATACTTCCACTCGGTAATGAGTTTTGGAATAATTTTCTGGGGAAATTCCACAGATAGTAACAATATATTTCTATTACAAAAAGGGTAATTAGAATAATAGTAGGTGCCAAATCTAGGGAATCGTTGGTGGATGTTTGCATACTGCAGTGAGCAGCAAGCAAGTTGGATAAATGACGTAATACATAGTTAGCCACTTGGAAATACGAATATAGCCGGCATATATTCTCTTTAACATAGACATTATTTTTCGGTAACAATGATATACACTAAATTTCTTGTAATAACCTACTTATATTTATGCTTCTCTGGGTGTAATTTGGAAAAATATATAATTTTTAACATACCTGTAAGCTCGAAATGTCGTGAAATGGTCCAATTGATGCGAAATAACGAAATATATGCGAATAACGAAACAAATTTCTCCATTCGTTTGTCGTTTTCTGTGGTGATATTGGAGATCCACTGCTTCCAGTATAATGAAGTTATTAAGTGATAGTAAAAGTGATAGAAATTATTTACTGGCATATAAGACACACGTGTTTTTATTTGTAAGTCAATAGTATGCAGTTTATTTTGTGGTTACTGCCTGTAGCAGAGTTTAAGGGGAGATGATTGTTAAGGTGTGTGAAAAATGAGGAAAGATTGCCTGAAAACAGCCCAGCATAGATTTGATTCTAATGAACATAGCTTTTTGAATTTTTTTTTTGCTGAATGATAGAGCTTTTAGCTAGTGAATGCACCTAGAATAGTTTCCATTTAGTTCTATGTAAGATAGAAGTAATTTTTTTTAATACTGGTGTTTCTTTTTAGAGTATCATTACACAACATAACATTGGTGCACTTCATTAATTTTCTGTAGTTCTGATGGTATCGAAATTTTAACCATTTATTGTCAGAGGAACTAAAGTAAAATCATGCAATATCTTTTTAAAATGTCCATTATTTTGGTACTAGGGCTCAAATGAAATTCGTTGTTGAAAAAAATTATTATTTTTTCAATGAAAACAATTGGCATAAATCAGACATTTTTTGAGTTACCTTAAAATAATTGCATGAATATGACTAATACAGTAGAATCTCGATTATCCGTCACCCTATTAACCGATTGTCGGATTATCCGACTGTCTTCCTCTTCTTTTTTCTACAGAAATATATGAAGTTCTGTACATTATATTAGCACGTTATATTTTCGAGAGAGGATTATTACAAGACTTTGCCCTTACACAGTCTGGTCTATTGTTCAAGTTGTCGTACTGTATAACTTCTATATAAACTTTTTTCCATGGGTATCAAAAGAAATCGTGTTGTACTAAGTATCAAAAAGTACAAATAAAGTGGTTTGGGGAAGGAGAAACTGTGGCTCATCTCAGAATACGAGATTTGAATCACAACTGTATGCAATTTAGTAAAAGTCAGGGATAAAGTGTATAAAGTACATAAATCTAAAACATGAAATGTCTACCTTTCCTATCTTCCGACAGACAGCTATTAGGGTAAGGAGTTTCCTTGTAACTTAACAACCAGAAACTTAAATCAGTGAAGTTCTGATCCACCACATAGCGTATTCAATACAAGATCATAGAGGAGCTTACGAGTGTGTAAGCATATTCACTAAATTTACGAAAATATTTTATGGTACGGATTATCCGATTTTTTCGATTAACCGTTCAGCCCATCCCCTTCGTTAACAGGGATAATAGAGGTTCTACTGTATGTATCTATTAACATACCCTGAAAATTTCATAATCCTATCGTAACTAGTTTCTGAGAAACGTGCACCAGTGTCATTTTATGTAACAATACTCTAATATTAAAACAAAAATATTTGTCTTACAAAGAACTAGATGGAAACTATTTTAGGTTCATTCACTAGCCAAAAACTCCATCATTCAGCACAAAAAATTTCAAAAAGCTATGTTCATTAGAATCGAATCTATACTGGGCTGTTTTCAGGCAATTTTTTTCTTATTTTCACACACCATAACAACAATCTCCCCTTAAATAACGTTTTGATATTGTGTATAGGACTACCTACATTAGTGGTACCTTGTGCTCTTCTGTGTCTGCACACAGATATAAACTCTTAAACAGTACAGATATATCAGATGATTTATAAACAAATATGGTGCTATACTTTAAACAACATTAATGGTTAAGTTTTTAATTCTTCATACTAGTATGGAATCCAAAAGAGACGAAGCTGCCTAATTCTTGTAACATGTTTCTATCTGTGGCTGTTATTTATTTTACGTGATCAGAAAATTTCAGTATTTTTCTGTGCTTTAGCTATATTAATTATGGTGCAACGGCATTACCTACAAAAAGTAAAATTAGATTAAGTTACCGGTACTGAATGTAAATAAACCCAACGGATACTCACAATGATTGACAAGCCCTTTTCGCCTGGCAGTCCTCTGAGCCCAGGTGGACCGGGTGGTCCTGTGAAGCCTCTGGGTCCTGTATCTCCCGGGAATCCTGCAGGACACAATAGAACCGTTAACTTGTATTGTGCAGTTTTGTTTGCATAGGAATGCGTTTTGTGAAATCATGAACTTAGAACATTTAGGAAGATGTAAAACCTTAGAAAAAGAAGATTATATACCTAAAAAATACTGCAGTGCATGAGGGCTAATTGCTTCTTTGCCAGATGTCTAGGCATTTGAACAACAACAGTTTTGTTTGCATTTTAAATCAAATTCACTTTTATTGAGCCTGAACCTCACTCTACAGTAGCGTGCAAATTAATCCAAACAACATAATTACTTATGCAAAAACACTCAAACGGGATAAAAAAAGGATCTAAGACATACCTCAGTAATCTATGTGGCCTCCCTTGTTCCTAATAAGAGCTCTGAGACGATTTGGCACGGATTCCACTAATTTCCCACAAATATTCTTCATTTCTTCATCACGAAACCATACACCAATGCGGGCAGAAATCATCTTCTCCTTTGTAGAACAATCCATTTTTTGCATTCTTCTTTTGCAAATTGACCACAAGTTCTCAATGGGGTTGATGTCGGGTGAGTTGCCTGGCCAGGGGAGTACCTGAATATTCTTCTTGTTGAAGAATTCTGTAGTTTTTCGAGATGTATGGCATGGTGCCAGGTCTTGTTGGAACACACCTCTGCCATTCGGAAATTATTTTTGCAACTGGGGTACGATTCTGGTTTCCAATAAGTGAATATATTTGTCAGAATTCATCATTCCCTTGATAGGTATTAATGCTCCAGGCCCTTCATGTGTAAAACAACCCCAAAACATTCCTTTAGGGGTGTATTTGGGTGCTTGTTGGAGATGAGCTGCTGTTACTTTTTCGGATCCTTTCCGTACGTAAGAAACACGGTGGCCGTGGACCTCGAAATGAGACTCATCGGAAAAAAGTACATTCTTCCAGTCATTCACTGTCCAGTGTTGATGTAATTTTGCCCACATTAAGCGTTTTTTGCACATAACAGGGGTTAGCAGTTGCTTCTTAATAGGCTTACGAGCCCTTCGTCCAGCTTCCAAAAGCCTACGCCGCACTGTTGTGACGTGAATATTCGCCCCAGTGGTAGCCATTAACTCGTGGGTTAAGTCGACAGCAGTTAGTCTAGGATTTAATTTACTTTTCCTGGCAATTAAACGATCATCTGCAGGTGAAGTCTTCCTTTTTCGGCCACAGTTTCCTTTTTTCTGGGGTGTGATGGATCCAGTCTCCCTGTATCGTTTTATGATCGAATTAACAGTAGCCAAACCGATGTGACATTCTGCAGCAATTTGCTTCTGTGTCATAGAAGAATGCTCTGCTAATGTTATAATTTTAGACCGTTTTCATGGAGTTGTATCCATTTGTGAAGACGACGAATGTACACAGGATTGCAGTATTAAGTCTTCAACACAACTGAAATGCTTATAAGTACAAAACGACAGGCAAAATGTCACATATTATAAAAAAAAATAATGACAGACCTTCAACAATGGAATTACACGTACTACAGATGTCAATTAAAGCGGTATGAGCAGCTGTGAGGCCAACAATGACAGAAAATGTAAAAATCTGTCGTGTTCGGATTAATTTGCACGCTACTGTAAGTACAATATGACAAAGATCACAGTGCTGATTCATTTTTCTAAATGAGGAAATGGGGAATGGTTATACTATAGGTTATAAAGAAAAGGTGTAAGCTTTCATAAGTTACCTATATAATTTAAAATTTGTCAGTAAGTAAGTCTCTCTAAAGCAGTCACCCACCTGGCAGACCTGGTTCTCCCTTAGCTCCCTTATCACCAGGTGGACCTTCTGTTCCAGGTGTACCTGGTACTCCAGGCCCTCCTGCACTTCCCGGGGGTCCACGTGGTCCCGTTTCTCCTGGATACCCATCCAATCCTTTAGGTCCCATAGGCCCTGGGAATCCTCTTGGACCTGGTGGTCCAGGAGGCCCCGGTCTTCCTTTGCCACCCTAATGCAGAAAATGACAGCTACACATCTAAATGCTGAGGTGTACAGTAATACTACTCATTGTTTTTAAAACGCGTGTTTGTTGGTGTTTTGTTTCTATTTGTTACCTCTACACTTCCTCCTTTCACTGTTATGTCCTGCATATTTTCACTTATTCTTCAATCCTCTAATCTTTCCAAACGCTCTGTATTTTCAAACGCCTTCAACAATCCACACAAAATTACCATAAATATATCTTACCATCACTAAAATAATGGTTACGACAGTTCCTATGAAGGTTGGGAGGAGAAAGTTCCAGAATATGCCTGCCTATCTAACTGATGTGAGTGATGTTCTTCATTACCCAAAGCTTTCGAAGTGATGTTCTTCATTGCCGAAAGCTTTTCGAAGTGATGTTCTTCATTGCCCAAAGCTTTTCGAAGTGATGTTCTTCATTGCCCAAAGCTTTTCGAAGTGATGTTCTTCATTGCCCAAAGCTTTTAGAAGTGATGTTCTTCATTGCCCAAAGCTTTTCGAAGTGATGTTCTTCATTGCCCAAAGCTTTTCGAAGTGATGTTCTTCATTGCCCAAAGCTTTTCGAAGTGATGTTCTTCATTGCCCAAAGCTTTTAGAAGTGATGTTCTTCATTGCCCAAAGCTTTTCGAAGTGATGTTCTTCATTGTCCAAAGCTTTTCGAAGCGATGTTCTTCATTGCCCAAAGCTTTTAGAAGTGATGTTCTTCATTGCCCAAAGCTTTTCGAAGTGATATTCTTCATTGTCCAAAGCTTTTCGAAGTGATGTTCTTCATTGCCCAAAGCTTTTCGAAGTGATGTTCTTCATTGCCCAAAGCTTTTCGAAGTGATGTTCTTCATTGTCCAAAGCTTTTCGAAGTGATGTTCTTCATTGCCCAAAGCCTAGACTTTGATTTAACTTTGTGTTGTTCTGAATTTATACTACATTTTGTTTAAGAATGATACTGATGCTCAAATACTAGGGCATTCGAAAAGTAATGGCAACATAGTTACTGTTTCACACTAAATTTATTTAGGTTACTTCTGACATTACATACTTCAAATATAGTGTCCTGCCATGTTAACAGTACATTGCCAAATTCTTGGAAGCAGCATTTTTGGATCTGAAGCTCTTCGGATGTCAATTCTGGATTGAAAGCCAATGCCTCGCTTCCACCCAACTTGCAATAGTTCAGTATGGTAGGACTTCTCTCCACAGGCTTCTTGTAATGCCCTAAAGCACTGAGTTGCATGTTTTTCTCTTGCAACTTGGATTTTTATGAAGCACCTTTGTTCGTACCTTTAGGGCTGCATTGTTTACTACAAATCAGAAACAGCCACTGTATTTACAAAATATGGCTACTTCGAGACTCTCAATATTGCAAGATTATGAAACAATCGCTGCTCTATCACATAGTGCAAGATTTCAATGATCACCGCTAGGAGCGCTGATTTACAGCATTGTTGCCATTACTTATCGAATGCCCTAGTATTTTGATTTTACATAGGTTGGATAAAAAGTAATGGCAACACTGCTGTCACGTGACGATGGTGCGTTCGAGAGTTGCCAGCTGTATGGACATGAACAAGGACTGTTAGATGAGTTAGTGTAGCCAGTGGCGACAGTACTCTGTCAATCTACTGCAGTGTGTAGAACGTTCACTTTCATAGGGATAGTGCGAGCGCCCTAAGATCATGTTTACAAAACTAGAGCAACGTTCCTGGATCAAAATTGAAGTGGCACGAGGTCGTAGTGCACAAGAATGTTTTCAGGGACTGCGTGAAGCATGTGGCGATGCAGCGTTGCCATATCGCACAGTTGCACGATGGGTTAAAGCGTTTCGGGAAGGCCTTGTTGGAAGTGCTGTGAAGGTGATGTTCATTGTGGCGTATGACATTGATGGGGTAATACTGCACCACGCTGTACCTCCAAGGCAGACGGAAAACGCGGACTACTGGAACATCCACCGTACTCACCCGATATGATCCATGCGATTACGATCTTTTCACCAAAGTGAAAGAACCACTGCGAGGGACCCGGTACAATACTAGAGATGAACTTATCCGTGCTTTAGGGCGGTCAATACGGAACATCAACAAAGATGGACGCGCTGATGGTGTACGACGCCTTCCAAACATTTGGCAAAAGGTAATAAATAAGGGAGGCGACTATATAGAAGGTACGTAAATGTTGTACCCCTGTGAATAAAGCCATGTCAGAAATATCGAACTGTTGCCATTACTTTTTATCCAACCCAAGTACATCTGCGATTGGAATCTCAAAAGTAATACAAAAGCTCTGCAACTTAACACAGAATAAGGTGTGTACTTACACCAGGAGGCCCTGGTGGCCCTCGCAGTCCAGGTGCTCCTAGGGGACCGTCTTGTCCTGGTTCACCTTTCATTCCAGGTCGGCCAGACAAGCCGTCCAATCCGTCGTAGCCACGGTCTCCTTTTTGTCCCACAGGTCCCGGTGGCCCAGGGAAGCCGTCACGGCCCTAAATTACAAACAGCCTGTGAGTGTGCAAGTGACAGACAATAGAACCCTGGGGATCATGCGTCTGTACTCACCCGCTGTCCTGGGGCACCAGGCAGCCCCTTCTCTCCCTTCATTCCGAACTCCCCAGGCATTCCAGGATCTCCAGTCATTCCAGGCTCTCCTTTTTGTCCATATGGTCCGGTTTCTCCCTGTGTCACATATGATACTATGTGTAATCACTGCGATATACAGTATTCTGAGAATCAACTCGCTTGCTTTCATATATTGCAAGCAACTCTTTAATACAAAACAAATCATATCGTCGGTTTATAAGCAAAACACATTAAGGGGAGAGGATGGTATTTTTTGGTGAAAAATGAGTAAATTAAAAAAAAAAATTCTTTAAAATAAATGTGATATGTGTGGAATGCATAGCGTAACATTTTGTGTGTATTGGTGCCCTTATCGGATGTTGAGTCGCCATTTTTAAACTTCCTGCGTTATGGATTTTTAAATCACTCGCCAACTTTTATTGTTGTTTCCGGTAAATTAAATTTTCAAATTTTTTTTTTCTTTAAAATACTCTTTGATATGTGTGGAATGCATTGTATAACACTTTGTGGGTATTTGTGCCCTTATCGGATGTTGAGTCGCCATTTTTAAACTTCCTGCGTTATGGATTTTTAAATCACTCGCCAACTTTTATTGTTGTTTCCGGTAAATTAAATTTTCAAAACATTTTTTTTTCTTTAAAATACTCTTTGATATGTGTGGAATGCATTGCATAACACTTTGTGGGTATTTGTGCCCTTATCGGATGTTGAGTCGCCATTTTTAAACTTCCTGCGTTATGGATTTTTAAATCACTCGCCAACTTTTATTGTTGTTTCCGGTAAATTAAATTTTCAAATTTTTTTTTCTTTAAAATACCCTTCGATATGTGTGGAATGCATTGCATAACACTTTGTGGGTATTTGTGCCCTTATCGGATGTTGAGACGTCATTTTTAAACTTCCTGCGCTATGGATTTTTAAATCGCATGCCCACATTTATCAGTTTCCAGTAACTTCATTTTTTTGCTACATTGCCAGACAAAAATGGATATAATTTCTGAACTATAGAGATACATGCATGAAATTTAGAACACACATTGTTTAGACTATTAGGAAACTTTTCTCTGTAACAGAATTTTGTTAATTGATTTCATTTAAAAAATACGTCCGTTTGTTTGCAAGAAAGGAAATCAGAAAATTGTTATTAAATTTTAATTGTTTATTTTACAAACGTAGGGACTAATATCAAAATTCTGTTACAGACAGTTTGTAGAACATGCTTTTGCAAATACATTGCAAAAAACCGTTTGAATCTATCTTTAAAAACGGGTTAGATATATCGGTTTTAGTACAATCCTTCATTGGGTACATTTTTTTTTTCAAATTTGGGCCCCCAAATAATTTTTTTTTCAAAATATTTATATTTGGTTGAATTGTTACAGATATGAGCTCTCTACATACAAAAAATTAAAAATTTACACCAAATAGGAAAAAAGTTAAAAAAAATACCATCCTCTCCTCTTCTTAATTGCACTAACCTACGTGCTTTTGCCGCTCCATCTACTGGTAATATCCGTTAAATCCTAAAAGATCGTCTTACCTAGATAAATTTAATTATTTTCTTTTTCACTAAGTCTGAGGATAGGAACTTTTTTCAGGTAAAATACATTAAGTGACTCGTGTTTAACCAGATTAATTTTGGCAGATATAGTGACTTAGTTTGACTTAATAATATTTTTTACTGTTACATTGTTCTGTTTCCTATGACATAATAATCATTATTATTATTATTATTATTATTATTATTATTATTATTATTATTATTATTATTATCGCCATCCTTGAGAACGCCAAAACAAATCAACAAGATCCAGTGTGCAACTTTTCTGAACTGTTGTTCTAATGCTAATAAAATTATTGTCGGAGAAAGAAGATCCCCTTTTGAATGTGGCTTTGATTCCAAATCAAGAGCTCGATTACCATTCTCATTACGATTTTTCTTAATTGCAGTAATCTATTTTGTGGTATTGTTTATTCAAGTGTGTAACTGCGAAGGACAAATTTCTAATTTAAGTGCAATAATAGCAAAAGTTGAAAATATTCACATTTTTATAAAGCCGTACTATCATAAGAAGGAATATAAAGGGTAGAAGAGAAATAACCTTGCAGATTGAAAGAGACGATAGGTTACACGTAAATGAGTAGAAAATCTATATTACGTTTTGTGATTAAATGCACGGTTAATTAGAAAATTAAGTTTGAAGTTTCAGCAGTCCGGCAACATCGCCGCTAAAACACTGCTCGTATACAGATGTAAGAGGTCAACGAACTCGGCGAGTCTCCTTACGTAAGGTGCCCAAGACGTTGCCACGCCTTAGCTTCGTGCAGTGGTTTGAATTTAGGGGTTTTTAAAATTAAATTTACACGAAAACAGTGCACGCTATTGAAATACGCCAGATGCATAAATTATTCTTTATTAGATTTTCTGTCGATATGGGCAAAAATATTATCCTACTCGCAATAGTTACCGAATAAGAGATTCTTAAACATTTGCGAAAAAACATTCTTTTCTGAAAAAACTATGAACTTTCCAACAATATGATATTATAGTTTTTTGTTACATACAACATGAACTATTCACTCTGGAAATCTGCAAGGCTATTTCACTTCCACCGTGTATAAACTGGGTCAGTGACTGTTCATTTTTATACGAAGTAGATAATAAAAATAACGTTTACTCTGCAAAATCTGAAACTTTAGACAGTTTACCTTATATTTCACTTTCTACCAATAATTAACAATAGATCCCTATTAGAAATAACAACAACCAAATTTCTTGGCTTAAAAATCGATAATGTGTTAAATTGGAAAAATCATACTAAAGAAATTACTCCCAAACTAAATTCAGCTTGTTTTGCTATTAGATCTATGCAAAAGATAGTAAATATCAATACCTTAAAAACAATATACTTTGCATACTTCCACTCGGTAATGAGTTTTGGAATAATATTCTGGCGAAATTCCACAGATACAGTATATTCCTACTATAAAAAAGAGTAATTAGAATAACAGTAGGTGCCAAATCTAGGGAATCTTGTAGGACTATTTTCAGAAAACTACAAATAATGCCCATGGCTTGTCAGTATATCTTTTCATTAATAATCTTCCTCGTATGTAATCGTGAAAACTTTGTAACTAATTCAACAGTTCATAGCATAAATACACGTCAAAAAATGACTTTCATACTCCATTGGCAAGTCTATCATGCTATCAAAAAGGAGTGAGTTATATGGCAGTAAAAATTTTTAAGAGCCTCCCTATCGATATAAAAAATGAAACTCAAAACATAAGATTATTTAGGGCCAAATTAAAGAAGTACCTAATTTCTCACGCCTCCTATTCTGTAGGTGAATTCATGACATTCAATAACACTTCATGAAATTGATACTAAAACTTTGTGTTGTACTAGTAGACTATATTGTAAATCTCGTCTGTATATATTTCATCTAGACTGTGACTATAAATTAAGACTTTATAATAATCTTAAGTTTTTTGACTTGTTCCATATTTTAGCTGTGAAGCAATGTATGAATACCATGGAATGTTAATAAATACAATACAATACCAACTGTTGCCACCATAGCACCATTGCCTTCAGCACTAAGTTAGTTTAGAAAATATTATTTCACTTCCACAGAGCTATTATACATACTCCAATAAAGCAACTTCATACTTATAAAGATCAAAATCCCAAACCTTAGAGCAGATTTTGGGGATTCAGTTTCGCCAAAACTTTTCTCAAAATTAACATTTTTTACTTAGGGCCTGATGTATTTTTCTTGTAAACCAACGATATGTTAAACTGCAAAATATAATAGTTTAAGTATGTTAAAGATTTTTTTTTTTAATCTGTGAGTTCTACACAAGGTTTAGAGCCACCCCTGACTTTCAGCTGGACATTCTGCCTGATCATTGCTTTTGCTTGAAGAGAGTTACCCTGTCGCCTTTGTCTCCTTTGTCGCCAACAGGTCCAATTGTGACGCCTTTCGGAGATAAAAAGGGCGGGTATTCTGCAGGTTTTCCAACAGGTCCCCGATCACCCTTTATTCCTTTTTCTCCCTTGGCTCCCTCGTAACCTACTCCCATGTTGCCTTTCTCGCCTTTTGGTCCAGGTGGTCCTCGAGGTCCCTGCAACAGCACAGTGTTTCATTAAATGTAGGACAGACAACTCCACACTGCACATAATCATAGAGCTGCTGATCTGAAATTTTCCTCGCATTGTACTAAACAAGTCTTAAAATGGTAGGCTACAGTAACTTTTGACTTTGGTTGAGTTGTGAAGAATAATTTGGGATTATGAACTGTGTCTTGAGATTTAATGTCTCATTGATTGATTGACTGATTGATTGATAGATTCATTCGTTCGTCCATCCGTCCATCCATCCATCCATTTTATTTATTCATTCATCCATCTGTCTGTCCACCCACCCATTTCATTCATTCATTCATTCATTCATTCATTCATTCATTCATTCGTCCATCCATCCATCTATTTCATTCATTCGTCTGTCCATCCAACGCATTCGTCCGTCCGTCCGTCCGTCCGTCCGTCCGTCCATCCATCCAACTTTTCATTTATCCCTTCATCCATCCATTTCATTCATTCATTCGTCCATCCGTCTGTCCATCCATCTATTTCATTCATTCATCTGTCCATCCATCGCATTCGTTCGTCCGTCCGTCCATTTTATTCATTCATTCGTCCATCTGTCCACCGACTCATTTCATTCATTCGTCCATCCGTCTGTCCATCCATCTATTTCATTCGTTCATTCATTCATTCATTCATTCATTCATCTGTCCATCCATCGCGTTCGTCCGTCCGTCCATCCATCCATCCTTCCATTCGTCCATCTGTCTATTCATCCACCCATTTCATTAATTCATTCGTCCACCCGTCTGTCCATCCATCTATTTCATTCATTCATTCATTCATTCATTCATTCATTCATTCATTCTTTCATTCATTCGTCTGTCCACCCATCGCATTCATTCATTCGTTCGTTCGTTCGTTAATCCATCCTTCCATTCATCCCTCCATCCATCCATTTTATTCAATCATTCGTCCATCTGTCTGTCCACCCACCCATTTCATTCATTCATTCATTCATTCATTCATTCATTCATCTATTTCATTCATTCATCCATTCATTCATCTGTCCATCCATCCATCTAATTAATTAAATTCGTTTGTCCATCCATCCCATTCATTCATTCGTCCATCCGTCTGTCCAGTGTCCATCCACTCATCCATCCATCCCATTCGTTCATTCATTCATTCATTCATTCATTCATTCATTCATTCATTCGTCCATCCGTCTGTCCAGTGTCCATCCACTCATCCATTCATCCATTCATTTCATTCATTCATCTGTCTATCTGCCTGTCTACTCATTCATCATTCTGTGTACCCCCTCATCTGTCTGTCTCTCTATGTTTGCCAATAAATAAATCAACCAGTACATCAATGACACGGTTGGTCATGCAGTCAGTCAATGAGTAATGGATGTGCTACATACCACAGGACCAGTCTCCCCTTTCTGTCCAGAATATCCAGAGTCTCCCGGACTGCCCGGTGCTCCTGGCGGTCCTCGTACTCCATCTGAGCCAGGCTCACCCTTCTGTCCCTTTGGAAACAGACCGGCATATGCAGGCTCTCCTTTCTCGCCCTTCCCGCCCGGTGATCCTGGGAAGCCTCTGGGACCCGGTTCCCCCGGCAAGCCAGGGGTTCCAGGAAAACCCTAGAACAGTCACGTGATGCAGTGAGGTTTTGGATTGATTGGTTGGATTGTAGAGTGACACAAGTCATAGTATGGTTCATTGTGTGCCATTCCAGCATATCTTATTTATGTTGTATTTTGCTCCTGTTTTTTAGATTATTTTTGTCTTTTCTCCAGTGAGCTGTACAGATCCAGAAACAACATTTTGGCCAACTAAATTTTCCAAGTTCAGTAAACACTGAGCATGCGCAGTATGTTATAGGTGGAACTTGAAAAATTCAGGTCGCCCAAATTTTGTTTCTGGGTCCAACCATCCAAGATACTACAAGTCGCAGCTTGTGATAGTCTTATTAGGCCAAAAAAATTCCCAACACAGATTCTCATACTTCTGCGAGAACAGGACAATAGTACGGATCATGTTTCCAGTTGCTCTTGAATGTACAATGATCTGTCAAAATTTCTAGAATCAGTTCTAAATTTTCAGTGATAAATATGGCAGTATCTGGCGTCTTTGGTGGAGGTGCTGATACAGCAGCCCTTCCTTGTCGACAGCTGATATAGTTTACCCAATTTTCGGAAAATTCGTGAAATAAGAGTGATGTAAACATTGTGTTAAATATTATAGAGACTGCAGATTCTGGACCCTTCCATATGCTACTTCAGCAATTGTTACTTGCCATATCTCTTCTTAACTTACAGTTAATTAAGGGAAGAGGATGGTATTTTTGATGAAAAATGACTAAATTAAAAAAAAAATTATTTCAAATACTCTGTAATATGTTTGGATCGCTATTTTTAAACTTCCTGCATTATGGATTTTAATTCACTTGCCCACTTTTATTGTTGTAAATTAAATTTTCAATTTTTTTTTTCTTTAAAATACCCTTTGATATGTGTGGAATGCATTGCATAACATTTTGTGGGTATTTGTGCCCTTATCGGATGTTGAGACGTCATTTTTAAACTTCCTGCGCTATGGATTTTTAAATCACACACCCGCTTTTATCGGTTTCCAGTAACTTCATTTTTCTTTTGCTACATTGCCAGACAAAATCAATATAATTTCTGAACTATTAAAGATACATGTATGAAATTTAGAACACACATTCTTTAGACTATTAGGAAACTTTTCTCTGTAACAGAATTTTGTTAATTGATTTCATTTTTAAAATACGTCCGTTTGTTTGCAAGAGAGGAAATCAGAAAATTGTTACTAAATTTTAATTGTTGATTTTACAAACGTAGGGACTAATATTAAAATTCTGTTACAGACAGTTTGTAGAACACACTTTTGCAAATACATTGCAAAAAATGTTTGAATCTATCTTTGAAAACAGTTTAGATATATCTGTTTTAGTACAATCCTGCATTGGGTATATATATTTTTTTTCAAATTTGGGCCCCCAAATAATTTTTGTTTTCAAAATAGTTTTATTTGGCTGAGTTGCCACAGCTATGAGCTCTCTACCTACAAAAAATGAATAATTTACACCAAATAAGAAAAAAGTTAAAAATACCATCCTCTCCCCTTAAGAGTACTTGGGTATAACATTACCCTTCCTCTTATTTAGTGAAGATCAATCTTCGAATTTCAAAGGAACTTCTACACAGATTGCCGCCATTTGTGTAGCTTGTAGCATTATTTTTAATTGTTTTCGTCATATGGAAAGACTGTAGGGTTTCTGCTGCACTGTAAGCAAACTATAGGTGACGATTCGTTCGAAAATTAATTTTTCGTCAGCCTGTTTTCTTAATTAAAAGCTACATATCAGTGCGTACATCAAATTACACAAAATTACAGCACTTGTCACTATTAAGTATTGACCCTAAATCTGATGCATGCCCCACAGAAATTTAAAATAATAATAATTGGGACGTTTGAGATGGGCAGGGCATGTAGCACGCATGGGCGAATCCAGAAATGTGTATAGATTGTTAGTTGGGAGGCCGGAGGGAAAAAGACCTTTGGGGAGGCCGAGACGTAGATGGGAGAATAATATTAAAATGGATTTGAGGGAAGTAGGATATGATGATAGAGAATGGATTAATCTTGCACAGGATAGGGACCGATGGCGGGCTTATGTGAGGGTGGGAATGAACCTCCGTGTTCCTTAAAAGCCATAAGTAAGTAATAATTGAGTACTACTAAAGAAAAGTAATGTGAGGACTGTACTCTTAATATTAAAATATTCAATTTTTAGAAAAACTTAAGAAATAAAGGACGAGCTAGGTAATGATTTTACTCAAATGAAACCGAGGAGTTACGCTTCGTTACATCAGCGGTTATCTATTGTAAATGAAAGTACTTTTTTTTTTGTTAATAGAAATTAAAATTTATTTATCAATAAAATTGTGTGTTCATTTGTTCGCGCCTACGTCATATGAACAGCAAGTGCATGTAAATTACGTATGAGATAAGTAAGATAAGAAGTTAAAACTAGGCCTATGTGAGGAAACCGGAAATGTACTGTAAAATGGGGTAAACTTCACCGTAAAAGGAAAAAAGAACACAAAATAAACTCCGATATCAGTCTTAAAACAGTAATAAATATTTGAGGAACTGAGAAAAAGGAATGAACTTTAAAAATATGCTCAGTGCATCTGATAACATGGTTTAAATGCTCTTTTTTTTCGCGGTCAAATTTACCCCAGTTTACGGTATTATGGAAAATAGTTCATTTCGGAGAAAATAGGGAGTGCGGCTACTATATCCCATGTAATATCCACCCTAAAAAACCTTGCCCTTCCAAGAAAAAGCTGAAATGACGCCCCCTGTATGCACATGGTGGTGGTGTTGGTAGTGATGTACCGTATGCTGAAGTCTTATGGAACATATAACATGACGGACTTTGGCTTCATTCACGCCATTTACTGTACTGTATGGGCTATTCCATCTCAAATCGACCGGAATACAGAGAAAATTGACCTTGCAATTTTTAAATACAATGAAACTTTTTCTGTCCGTTGACAACTGTGATACAATGCTTTGTGCAAAGTTTGAGGCATCAGAACTTCATAGTGTTTAAATTAAAAATATTTAAATTTATCGTATTTTCATAAAATTAGCAACTTTAAACTGTTGTGGCTCCGAAACCCTTTCACCCAATGATCAAAATCATGGTTTATTTTGATGCTGAGAAATTAAAGTTTATATTGACATGCAAACAGTTTTTCTTACTTTTTATGGAAATGGAGAAATTTAGATTTTTCTTCATTAAGACGCCTTTGCCCACGAAACAATATTTAAAAAATATATGGTTAGATTCCGCATTGAAAGTACAAATAAACACATATTTTTTACTGGTGCACCGTTGATAAGAAAGTATGGAAAATATCAAATAAAGAAAATAAATAGTACGCGCGTGAAGTAACCAGCTGACTGTGAGGCGGGATTTAGCCGAGACAAGCAAGGCCAGGAGACAAACACGTGATGTTTCGTCTAGTAGCGCATAGCTGGGCTAGATTTATCACAAGTTTTCATAAACACAGGAGTAAAATGACGCCCAACGCTCGCTTATCTTCAGATCTCGGCCAGTGCGTGCAGTACTGCACCGTTGAAGTAGTCCAGGCGTGTGAAAATAATTTATTTAATACCCTCGAAACTTATTTCGAGCCACTAAGCAAACAATGCCGAATCCCTCTTAATAATGCAAGGCTTTTTCTCAATTTTTTTTTTTTTTTTTTTTTTACATTTTTACAAATGGGCAAAAAGCCTAAAAGTAAGTAAAATCAGATTATCTGTCTCTCTGTACACAATAAAAATAAGGATTACTTCTTATCATAACCTACCAAATCTCAGCTTCAAAATGAGCTCCCGTTCAATGTTCTGCAGTAAATGGTTCCAGAGTTCTGAGCGCTGAAAGAGGTTTGTTTTTCTAAAATACGCTAAATTTGTCGCTCAATACAGTAGAACCTCTATTATCCGTGGTAATGAAGGGGGTGGGCCGAACGGTTAATCGAAAAAATTGGATAATCCGTACTATAAGAGATTTTCGTAAATTTACAAGTTCACTAATTTAAGTTTCGTAGTGAACGGCGGGTTTTTAAGGGCCAAGGAAACTCTTTGTAATAGCTGTCTGTGGAAAGATATGAATAGTGGAGGTCTCGTGTTGTATATTTACATACTTTATACACTTCAAACTCATATTCTGTTTGCATGATGAGCCATGGTTTTTCTTTCCCCAAACCACTCAGTTATTTACGCTTTTTTTCGATAACTTACTTAGCACAAGAAGATT
Source organism: Periplaneta americana (assembly GCF_040183065.1). NCBI lineage: Eukaryota > Metazoa > Arthropoda > Insecta > Blattodea > Blattidae > Periplaneta > Periplaneta americana. Next base: position 7,808,824 of record NC_091131.1, on the reverse strand, counting down.
TCTTTTGACATCCGTAGAAGACATTTCATATAGAAGTTATACAGTACGACACAATTCGAACAGGATTTACCGTAGAGAAAAGGCTTGTAATAACACTCTCTAAAAAATAACGTGGTAATACAATGTACTGTAGGCCTACTTCATATATTTCTGCAGAAAAAAGCGAGAGAAAGACAGACGGATAATGCACCAATCGGTTAATAGGATGACGGATAATCGGGATTCTACTGTAGTACGAAAACCGTTTGACTTTCGATAGTATATTTTTTAAAATGCACTCTCCTTAGCACCTTGTATAAGTAGGGAAAAATTAGAGTATTAAAAAATGCGAGGTTTTTTACTGATCGATTTCATATGGAATAGACCGTATATTAATTTTAAGATTAGCAAAACAGTACGAAATTGTACCGAAATTAAAAACCAGTAAGTAAGTATAGACAAGGTCATTACTATAACAATATATGTTGAGCCCTCGACATGTATTCTAAAGATACAGAAGTCTGCAAATGTCCAACTCTTGAAACCTTCTGTGACAATAAACTGAGTATGCTGTCATAAGTGTGGCGACAGCAGTCTTCTTCAGATGATGCTCTGACCTTCACACACTGCCGGCATGTATGGCGGGGATGGGGAAGGAATGAAGGAAAAAGTGTATGCATGCATGAGCAAATTTTGACCTTAACAGCTCCCCATACAAAAAAGTTACATGACACAACATTACGCAGGTCTTCAGTTCCTCATACTTCTGACAAGGCAAATAAAAACGGAAACGCAATGTGTACTCTTCACTCAGGAAGTCTGGCCCAAGTGATGCTGTACAGTCAGTGGCGGCCCTAAAAGAAGAAGTATTGCGGAACCACCAGTATTCATCGTAATCGGAGATCTATTAAATTACATAGGGTATTTCGTATACATTGCCATTTTTATATATTCTACAAGGAATACACGCGTACGTGGTGTCCAGAAAGGGGTTACAAACTTCAACAGTAGATATTATTCACCAAAATAAAAAAGAAAGTCTAATAAACACAGATCCAAAAATAATAGCTACGGAAATAGAGTAACTTTCTTGTTATCGATATACAGCCGATGCAGCGGCATTCGTACATTGTTCAGCCCTTCATCGTAAGAGAAGGACGCGTTGCTGACAGACATTCACAAATTGCTGATGTAATGTCTCCTAGTAATTCATTGACTTTCAGAACCACGAAGTCTTTAAATGCCTCTACACTCTTTGAATGCAATGAAGTCTTTAAATGTCTCCACAGTCATTGAATGCAATGAAGTCTTTAAATGTCTCCACAGTCTTTGAACACAATGAAGTCTTTAAATGTCTCCACAGTCTTTGAATACAATGAAGTCTTTAAATATCTCCACAGTCTTTGAACACAATGAAGTCTTTAAATGTCTCCACAGTCTTTGAATACAATGAAGTCTTTAAATGTCTCCACAGTCTTTGAATACAATGAAGTCTTTAAATGTCTCCACACTCTTTGAACACAATGAAGTCTTTAAATGTCTCCACAGTCTTTGAATACAATGAAGTCTTTAAATGTCTCCACACTCTTTGAATACAATGAAGTCTTTAAATGTCTCCACAGTCTTTGAATACAATGAAGTCTTTAAATGTCTCCACAGTCTTTGAATACAATGAAGTCTTTAAATATCTCTACATTCTTTGAATACAATGAAGTCTTTAAATATCTCCACACTCTTTGAATACAACGAAGTCTTTAAATTTCTCCACAGTCTTTGAACACAATGAAGTCTTTAAATTTCTCTACATTCTTTGAATGCAATGAGGTCTTTAAATGTCTCCACAGTCTTTGAATACAATGAAGTCTTTAAATATCTCTACACTCTTTGAATGCAATAAAGTCTTTAAATGTCTCCACAGTCTTTGAACACAATGAAGTCTTTAAATATCTCTACACTCTTTGAATGCAATGAAGTCTTTAAATGTCTCCACATATTTCTACTTACATCTGTTCCGTTACATCCATCCAACCCAGGAAGACCGGGTGAGCCAGGAGGACCTTGCACACCTGGAATGCCATTCAAGCCAGGAAAACCCGGCATACCCATTTTTCCCTGAAACAGTAAGAACAGTTCTGTGCAGCAGCCAACTCTTCTTTGTTTGTGCCTCAAAATTGAAATCGTAATCGGAATGGATTGTTGCTAATGTAGGCAACTATTTGTAATATCAAATATTAGAACTCATTAGCACACAGTTAATCTTATACAGAGTGGAAGTGAAATAACCCTGCAGATTTTCAGAGCGAATAGCTCGTGTTGCATGTATATGTACAGGGACATCATTTTATTTTTACTTCAATTTTTATTGTACCTGAGTTTTTGAATGTACTTCACTCCCACCCCTTCTACTAATGGAGTTCCAACTCCACACAGAACCAAGACCGCAGATAGTAAGAAGTACTGAGTTATTGAGTATAGTACGTTCCAGAAATATGTTCGCGTTTTCCAGTGACGAAAGAGCTTTCAATATTGAATCATATTTTCGCACAGGTACTGTCCGTTTGTCTACGTCGCATCCCGATTTCCCCCACCTGCTTCTGCTCACCCTCTGTAATAGCTGGGATGTCTTAGCTCTTTTCTGAAAACATTAATTTCTCTCAGGAATTGGAAGTTTACGTAATATTATACAGCTGTTTAATTTAACTTAAATAAAAGGGCCTTATTAAGTAATTAACTGTCACGTGATTTCCTCCCTTTCTACGACCCTACGACTTAACCACTTGGACGGACAGTAGATAGCATGTCTGAGTAATTTTATATTTTCGGGTCGGGCAGAAGTGAAGATTGAATTTACAGTACGTAGAGTAGGTACAGAATTATTTCAACATGAGTTACTAGTACGAAGGACGAAACTGGCAATTGGAATTAGATGCAATAGTCTATAGTGCGATAATATGCACAAAAGAACTGAAGCCTGTATCGAAATGAACGGCCACCATTTTCAAAATCGTGTTTAAATATTCATATTATGATTATTTTTCAATTTAACTTCTATCTCTATATTGTACGCTAATGTGCTGTAGACAGTATAATATACACTGCATAATGAATACGTTCGCATGGATAACTCACTTCGTGAGTAAAAACACTTATTCTTAATACAGTACTGTACTTTGATTAAAGAAAAACTTAATGAAAATTATCAAACTCAAAATCGCGATATTTTCTAGTTTACATAAATTTCTTCCTTCCTATACCTAGTAGAGTGATTTGTGTTTTACGCCAGTATCATCGAACTCCAGTCTTGGAGGGGGGAGCAAGCGGTGTTTCCGGTTCTCTAAAGGTATAGACAGGTTAATATTAAAAATGTTAGTAAAAATAAAATCATGTCCCTGTATATATTTGTCTTTAAGCAATATACCTTTCGGTGAGGCGGCACTTCACATTATTAGTATACAGTGTCGTCTCACCGTTTTACACGCCTCTCGTACAAGTCAATTGGGACATTACTTATTTTTAATTTATTATTGCAATTCTTCCACTAATCTTTTATTGTCTGTCATCAATTCTTCCACTACTTTACTCCCAACTCATCATTATACCAAAAATACTGTAATCCCCCTCATTTTACATCTCTAATTATTTACACTTTTCACTACTCCCTTTTCCACATAGCTACTTTTGAGGTCTTAGTTTTCTTCTCTCACGATTTATTTCCCCTGCACACCATTTCCTTAAGTCATACTGTATTTTCACCTTGTTTTCTCCTCTTCCTTCATCACTGCTCCCTGAACTATCTCCTACTTGCGTTACTCTACTTCTAGTCAGCCTCGATTTAAATCTTAGCTCGTGTTGTATGTAACGAAAAAGTGCAATGCCAAATTGGTGAAAACTTCATAGTTTTCTCAGAAAAAATGTTTTTTTTTTTCCTCAAATGTTTAACACCTTCTTATTCAGTAATTATCGCGAGTAGAAATCTTTTATCCCTCTGGCATATTTCAATAGCGTGGACGGTTTTCGTGTAAATTTAATTTGAAAATCACTAACCTTGAAATCTTTCAAAATCAAGTTACAAAATTATCTTATGACGAATAGTCAAAATAACTTACTGTTATGACAAGTGTTGTATTGCATGTTTCCACGTATTCACTACATTTTTTTTTTATATTCTAATGATATTTATCTTATTTTATCTGTTATAATGGTATGTCTATCATGTGATAACTTGAGCTACTTATCATAATTTTCCTTACTGTGTGTACCTAAAATATTGTGCCCATTCTATGCATTGTAATTCACTATTTTATTATTATTATTATTATTATTATTATTATTATTATTATTATTATTATTATTATTATTATTGTCTCATGTTTTTATTGAATTGAGTTGAATTGAAAGAGGAGATTTGGGAGGACAAAGTTAAGAGGTACGCAAAACGCGTCCTTGCAAGGGGTTCGGGGCTGTAAGAAAGTAAATATGTGGGCTCTAAGCCTGTTGGCCACTTGCCTCACTCCGGGTTACTCTGCTCCACTGAAGGAGCTCTAGAAAATTTTGAAGGGGAGAAAACCGAAAATGGACGTAACCTCTTAGGTACCGGTACCACAACTTTTATACTTTGTATGTCTAATTTATAGTTTTAAGTGTATATATTAATATGAATAACATTAAGAGGCTTATCAGTAGAGGGATTCTTTTAGCAATCGAGGTTGCTATTCTAGAATTGAAGACCTCCCCGGAAAAAGGATGTAACATCAAATTATTGAAATGTGTGACTTCAGTGGAAAAAGTAATTTTGAAGCATTCACTTACACTGTAACAATAAATTACTGTATCCAATAGCAGAATAAACTTGTACCCTTGACTAGCCAACTGGTTCTGCTAGTAAAGATAGGCCTAATGAAATATGTCCCTGAAGTTATTTCCTTTCCTCTGAAACATGAAAATTATAGTTTTGTTGATTACATCCCTATTCCGGGAAGGTCTTCAATTACCCATGATCCACTTCATCTTGACAGAGGTTATTGGTTATTGGACATGACTTGGTTACAAAATTAGATCTGTGGCCGGGAGGAAAAAGGTCTTAAGTAAAAATTTTATACTTTTCAGGAGAGCAGTAGGAAGATTGAAATTGGTGTCAATTATAGAGTTTTTTTAATTAAGAGTTTTTTCCTGGATATTATTTGTTTATATTTCTTCTAAAATAGGTAATGTTGCTCATTTAACAATTTTCTTGATTATTTTCAAAAATAGCCGCACGTAAGCCCTTTTAAGACTACAAGCCAAACTGAGTAGAAGGGACTATTAATTTAAACATAAGACCTTTTTCATGTCAAAATAAACGAGAAATGTAAATTATTAGAAATGCAAACTGGGTCGTAAACAATTATAGGACTGTTTACCCTGGTTCTTAAAGTTTTAAAAGGAAAGGGCATCAGTATGTGATAAAATGGCTAAAATACAAGTTAGACCTTTTTAATAGGGAAAGAAAACATGTGATGGTTTGTAAGGAATAGAGTATTAAATATTCTTAAGTCCTTTATTCTATGTGTGCTCGATTCAAAAAGTACTTAGGACATATGGTAACGCTCTATAAATCCAGTCAGGAGTCTTATTTGACTTCAGTCGTTTTACAGATTGTAGAGAATTGTTTCCGCTTTCAGAATATATAAAAATCTCATTTTCACAAAAAATTGACGTAAGACCTTTTTCCTCCCTGCCACAGAGATTATTCCTCTGTTATAGGTGAATTTAGTACTGTCTATAGTAGCAAAATAGATCAAATTATGTACCTGCCCAACTTGGTAAAAAAATAATTAGCTTAAAATGAAACATTTCCTTTTTCATTGAAGTCCTAGTATGGTGATTTTTTTGTACAAACATAACAACTGTTTCAGAATTTTCTGCAAGGACACTAAAACAACTGACATGCTGTGGGAACAATGCATCTCACCCGATCTCCTTTAGGGCCTCTTGGTCCTTGTGGCCCCGGTTCCCCTTTATCTCCTTTCGGTCCTGGAAGTCCTTCCATTCCGGGAAATCCTTGTTGTCCTTTCGGTCCTGTCAGTCCCGGAGGCCCGGGAACACCCTGCAATTTGCACAAATGTACTTGAAATTCAAATCTACACGATACGCTTGGCCATTATGATATATCTTCAATGTGGTTGTTTGCATGCCCATGCCTCTTCCCAGAGTTTCTCCAGCATACACTTTTGGGATGTTTTGTTGTTACAGCAGTTTCAAAGCATTGCACATTGCGAATTAATAACCAAAAGTACTTTAAAATGAGTAGAAGTAGGGTTGCCAACTATCTCGTTAAAATTAATAATCTCGTAATTCCGAGAATTTCGTGTAGCCTACTTCACCTTGTTTTATAGGGTTCGATCATCCATCACTCGTCTTTCTGCTGTACTCTTCACACTATGTAAAGTAACAGCTACACGAAAGTACACCTACATACTGCATTTTATATTAGAAGTCTGGTGTTAAAGAACAGTAGTTTGTGCACCTTTCAATGAGATGAGAACTTTTTAAAATAAATTAATATGCAAGAGTAGTGCCATTTTAAAAAGCAATGTTAATACTCTATCTCGTTAATAAATAACGCTAAGGTTGTCTCCCCATCAGTAGCATTTCCCCCTATCAGTTGTACACCTTTTGTATGAAACAATTTTTCATTTGGTGCTTGCGTACAAAGTTATTTTGGGTGGTCAATAAATGGGACACCCTGTATACCCGGTATCAGAAATGTAAAACCTTTAGACTGTACAGTAGTGGCAAAAAAAACCGGACCGACCCTTGTAGCTGATTTCAGAGCCTTGTTCACTCCACAGCACGATAGACTGGTAACTAAGACTCGTGGTTCGAATCCTGCCTGGGAAGGAAACTTTTTTTTGTTCCTTATTCAAATTTATTCCCAATACTTTTCGATTGCTGGTAAAATTCATGTTCTGGGTATAATAACTTAATTAAGTAGTAAAATATCGCTACAATCGAAACGTATTGGAAATAAATTTGAATAAGGAACAAAAAAAAAGTTTTCTTCCCAGGCAGGATTCGAACCACGAAAGTCTTAGTTACCAGTCTATCGTGCTCTGGAGTGAACAAGGCTCTGAAATCAGCTACAGGGTCGGTCCGGTTTTTTTTGCTGTTACTGTACATCCTTTGACACGGAAAATAATCGCTCTTCTGTAGCGTGAATTTGTCTGAGTGTCGTTCTGGTGGAAGCGAGGTTCACACTGGGAAATATTAAGCATCGAGGTCCGAGGATGAAGTCAAGTCGTAGCAGCGACATATCTGTTTGTCACGAAACCACATATTCCACACCAAGTCTTTATAGTTTAGCGATAGAACTCTTTCTTCTCGTTACAAAGACCGAGCTTGGAATGTATGTAAAACGCACGAGTGTAAACACAGCGCACACGATGATTCCGAGGTGGGACTTAACTTTCTGAACAGCGACCAATATCCGTCTCAAAGGGTGTACAGTCTTAAAAAAAATTTTTGTTGCTCAGACACTTTTTAAGTCCCAGAAACGAGGCAGTGCGTATGATCAGACATATAACGAAATAAAACTAATTTTATTACCTCAACTAGTCGTTCTCTTGTGAACCAGGTCGCTCGTCCTCTGATCATGCGCACTGCCTCGTTTCTGGGACTTACAAAGTATCTGTGCGATAAAACGTTTTTCTAAGACTGTACATACCATACATCCATGTTTGTAGCGTTATTTATTAACGAGTATTAACACATATATCAAACATTACAATTTCTGTTTAGGGGTTAGGTACAGCTTACAGCAGTAACATTTTGGAAATATTCAACATTTTTTTCCTCCATTACTGTATCTTGTACAATAATGAAAATTAGTATGTGTAAAACACTGTCCTTGTGCTATATGAAAAAAACAAATATATATATTTTTACGATTTAAAAAAAAAGTTTACATTTTTTTTTTCTCAAAATTCAGTTCACTGTGCAGATGATGCGTTTCCAACATAACTCAAAAACTATCCAAATTCTATGTTAAAGTTTTCTGTGTGTATTTATGCATGTCATATCTACAGTATGATACAAGATCACTTGCCTACTTTTGATATTGTGTGATAAAAAATAAATTCATTTAAAAAAATTGTCAAATATCAGTAGTTTCTATTACACAAAATAAAAAAAATATTATTTATTAAGGAACGTAGTTGAAAGAGCATGATATTGTAAATATAAATTTCAGCAATAAAATAACAGAGAGAGAACATGAAAAAGTTAACAAGTTTTTGAGTTATGAGGGAAACGCTTCATCACTGCACAGTGAACTGCCAACATTTTGAATTTTGAAAAAAAAATATAATACCAATTTTTATTATTGTACAAGATACAGTAATGGAGGGAAAAAATGTTGAATATTTCGAAAAAAATTACTACTGTAAGCTGTACCTAACTCCTTAATACTAAACTATCTTTTTACATGGTAAATTATCATAGTATGCAGTTATAAATAATGTTAGTCCGTTTATAAGAGTACACCAAATAGGAAAATTAAATGTTGTTTTGTCTGCGCTCTCTCATTCTTATAAAAATTAGTTGGCAACCCTGTGTATAAAAAATATGATTATGCTATATTGTTGCGTATATCACTACGCTTCCAAAATTGTAACATAGCCTGTTGTACAATTACGTCACGTGACACACTCAGTTTTGGGACTTAAATAGCCATATCGTTCGTGCTAATATAGGCATACCTCTCACACGACCTCTCCACTGTATGAACAAGCGGCGTTATTGGACTGAAGATCGAGAGATCTCGAGTTCAAACCCTGCAGTTCCCTAATTTGTAATAATGAAATCTAATTCTTAATTATTTCATAAATAGTTAACAATAAAATATTTGTTGAAGACATTTATTTCATTTGTGTACGTTTCTTAACGAAAACGGTTATTTTTAAAAGTATGCCTGTAATTGGTTAAACTGTCTTATTGATCGGTTGCGAATGCTGCCATGTGACTTTGGTGAGAAACAGTTCACAATCGGGGCAAACAGTTGAAAGTCGCTGTTAAATAGTAATATACGTTACAAGAGCGGTATGTTGACGTTTTCATGGTCGAGGAAAAAATTGAAAAAGCGAAACGTAGTTGAGGTTTTTTAATTTCCGAGAACATGAAAACAAACATACCGCTCGTGTATCGTACATTATTTTGTGCGAAGATCGTTTATTACATACCTGAAAGACGAATTTCTAATTAGTTGCAATGAAATCTCCATGTTGGTTTCTGTTTAATGACGCCAACTTCGGAACACCAAAATATCTTTCTTCAACATTGTTGCTGTAAAATGTTTTCTGTGTTTACTATACTCCAGCAGGCCGTGATATACGTCTGTCTTTTTTTCCCCCCAGTCTATAAATGCGAACTTAAAACAAACGGTAAGGTTATGTAATGATTTATTTTTCATTTTAATATTTTAACAATATTACTTATATAACATATTGCAGTAATAACATCGGCATCTGGAATCTCGTTGATTTTTTCACGGCTTCCTTAAAGTTACTTGTATCAGGAATGCAATAAGTTTCGTGGAGAAGTAGACTTTACTTAATTTTTGCAAATATTTAAAAACAATAATTAACATTGCAATTTAGGTGAAATTGCAGTGGTAAGTTTCCAATTTATAATTATTACTATGTTAAACGTCTCTAAAAATAATATGTTAAAAGTCTAAAGCAGTAAAATGAATGTCGCGCTTAAGCGGTAAGAAGAGGGAAATTGTTATGTGTGTTACGTTGGGAATACTGAATGTGGAATTTCACACTTACCGCGTATTGGTTCTGTGCGGAAAACAAGCAAATACGCACGATCTCGCACAAATGTTTATTTTTATTTTATTTGTTTAGTATGCTGTGTCTTTTGGCAACCCTTACTGAAGGGCAGCTACCCTTGTGGGATTTATATATATCACGTGGAGGTTTAATCTAGGCTCACGAAACCTTTTCTTACATCCACCAGTGTACAAGTGAGGAGAAATAACTAGCAATGTGTTCACTCAAAATTTTTCATTTGCATACTTAAAACCTAATATTAAAATGGATTTGAGAGAGGTGGGATATGATGATAGAGACTGGATTAATCTTGCTCAGGATAGGGACCAATGGCGGGCTTATGTGAGGGGGCAATGAACCTTCGGGTTTCTTAAAAGCCACTTATATACTTAAAACCTCCAAGATGATATTACTTACTTACTTACAAATGGCTTTTAAGGAACCCGAAGGTTCATTGCCGCCCTCACATAAGCCCGCCATTGGTCCCTATCATGTGCAAGATTAATCCAGTCTCTATTATCATATCTCATCTCCCTCAAATCCATTTTAATGTTATCCTCCCACTTACGTCTCGGCCTCCGCAAAGGTCTTTTTCCCTCCGGCCTCCCAACTAACACTCTCTATGCATTTCTGGATTCTCCCACACGTGCTACATGCCCTGCCCATCTCAAACGTCTGGATTTAATGTTCCTAATTATGTCAGGTGAAAAATACAATGCGTGCAGCTCTGCGTTGTGTAACTTTCTCCATTTTCCTGTAACTTCATCCTTCTTAGCCCCAAATATTTTCCTAAGAACCTTATTCTCAAACACCCTTAATCTCTGTTCCTCTCTCAAAGTGAGAGTCCAAGTTTCACAACCATACAGAACAACCGGTAGTATTGTTTTATAAATTCTAACTTTCAGCTTTTTTGACAGCAGACTGGATGACAAAGGCTTCTCAACCAAATAATAACAGGCATTTCCCATATTTATTATGCGTTTAAATTTCTCCCGAGTGTCATTTATATTTGTTACTGTTGCTCCAAGATATTTGAATTTTTCCACTCTTCGAAGGATAAATCTACAATTTTTATAGTTCCATTTCGTACAATATTCTGGTCACGAGACATAATCATGTCCAAGATGATATTATCGTCACAAATGTTTCCTATTATGAGTGAAGTAATTTCTAAGATGATTTCGAATAACACTGAATTCTTTTCTTCCGCATCTAATTTTCAAGTTAATCTGAAGTAAACACTTGAAAGATGCTTGAGATTCCTATCTGGTTTTGTTAAAACATAAATCACTATGAAAGGCAAATGACACTTGATTGCTCATACTCTTCAAGGCTGTCTGTGCCTCGGACTCTCCAACGACGTGAAGAAATGAGAGCCCTCCTGCTGACGCAGGGTCACACAGGGATAGTTGTCGCATACCTTGTGCCTTGCTCTTAGGAAGGGAGGCATAGATAAGCCAGGCTTGACAAGGACATTGTAGGCTGCGGAGTTTTCGTTGGTACTGTACTACATTTTATTCAAGTCATCTGATGATAAAAAGTTGTGCTGCTGATGATGATGATGATGATGATGATGATGATAATAATAATAATAATAATAATAATAATAATAATAATAATAATAATAATTATTATTATTATTATTATTCATAGTTTTCTGCCCAAGGACAGATCTTTCACCTTTCAATGCAAACTCAGCATTCTCCAATCTTTTCTATTTTCTGCTTTGCTTTTAGCCGCTTATGGTCCATAGATCTTAAAGTCTTCTATCATCTGATATCTTCTTCTGATCCGAACTCTTTTTCCGTTCACCATTCCTTTCAGTGCATCCTTCAGTAGGCAATTTCTTCTCAGCCAGTGACCCAACCAATTCCTTTTCCTCTTCCTGATCAGTTTCAGCATCATTCTTTCTGTACTAACGCTTTCCAACACAGCTTCATTTCTTATTCTGTCTGTCCATTTCACACGTTCTATTCTTCTCCATATCCACATTTCGAATGTTTCTAGTCGCTTCTCTTCACTTCGTCGTAATGTCCATGTTTCTGGCCCATACAATGCCACACTCCACACAAAATATTTCACTAGTCTCTTCCTTAGTTCTTTTTCCAGAGATCCGCAGAAAATGTTTCTTTTTCTATTAAAAGCTTCCTTTGCCATTGCTATCCTCCTTTTGACTTCCTGGCAGCAGCTCATGTTACTACTTATAGTACACCCCAAGTATTTGAAGCTGTCCACTTGCTCTACTGCCTCATTTACGAGTATAATTCGCACGTTACCTTCTTTATTTTTCTTCTTATAACGTAAGTCCTCGTCTTGTTTGCATTTGTCTTCATCCCATGCTGCTGACAGCTGTCATTGAGTTCCAGCAGCATATCCCTTAGTATCGTCATCTCTTCTGCTAACAATGCAGTAATAATAATAATAATAATAATAATAATACAATCTTTATTATCATCAATGATTTGTTAAGGAACTGAAGTTATGTGCTGCATTTCGCCATTTGATATAATCTGGTGGTAAATTTAACTATTTTTCTTAAGTCTAGTATTCTACGAATGTAATTGAAAGAATGTAACGTTGTAATAATATATTATGGCACAAGGTTGGGAAGTGCTTTTACAAAATCGAGGAAAAGTTCGAAAAACAAGTAGAGCTAGTTTTTTTCAGTTTCTGAGATTTTGCAATGCACTTTACAGACGTTTATTGTGCAACATTTTTTGCACGATCGTATTTTTAAATTTATTTTCTTATTGTCTATTGTAGGCAGATTGTAAATGCGGCATGTGTTAAATAAAATAAATATTTTAAAAATTGCAAATACAATATATTTTGCATTGAAAATTTAGAGCAATATTATTCCAAAGCCCTCGCAAAACTGTACTGTAACGGTGACTACTGTTCTCCAACCAAGAGATCAACCGTGAAAGGAATGTGCTTACTATTGCGTCATCTATTGGAGCGAAGTAGATAGATGATATTACCGTTATAACGTCAGTTTAAAGACCATGCGCTCTCCTGCATATGTTATTTCCTGTATGGAGAGATTAAAAGACCAGGAGATTAACAGTGATCTAATTTTGTAACTAGGGTAGTATAAACATGTGTCTGTCAATGTTATTATTTGTGCTGTGAGAGCTAGCCAATAGAGATACGAGTACCCACGTGTGTGACCTTATGACATCTTATGACATCAACATCATTCACAGCATCACCCCCCTGCGTCTCATTCCCTGGAGACTTTCTCGTGGTTGGAGCAGAGTAAGTAACAATAAGTGCACTGTAATGGGTCTATTTCAGTACAGTTTTGTTATGAAAATGGTTTCCCTAGCAACAAGTTTGTATGGGAATTCTAACTTTCAAGGCGTAACAACAATAGCTGTAAATACAACAAAAAACACGAGAGTGCAAAAAAATTCCTTTGCAGAACGAAAAGTTATATTTGTTCGGAACAAATTTCTTCACATTTAAAAGACAAAAATATATAATTTTTCAATAATTTTTATTAACATAATACACTGTTCTCATAAACTGACAGAACATACTGGGAATTAAACCAGTGGCTTTCCCAAAACACTCTATCTCGAAAAGGAAGCAAAAACGAGCAAAATTGTATGAAACTTTTCTTGTTTATTTATTTATTTGAAATATATCAAAGAATAACTCCCTGAAATTAATGACCTTACTTACGGTTCATTCTGTATATGAATTAAAAGCTAATAATAGTTACACATCGAAACTGTTCATTCTGAGCAGATAAAAAAAAGGCCATGGGTTTTCAACGACGTGCTTTATGTATGTGTGTATGTATGTAAGTTAAAAAGTTGTGGTTTATTTAACGACGCTCGCAACTGCAGAGGTTATATCAGAGTCGCCGGATGTGCCGGAATTTTGTCCCACAGGAGTTCTTTTACATGCCAGTATATCTACTGACATGAGCCTGTCGCATTTAAGCACACTTAATGCCATCGACCTGGCCCGGGATCGAACCCGCAACCTTGGGCATAGGAGGCCAGTGCTATACCAACTCGCCAACCAGATCGACTGTATGTATGTATGTATGTATGTATGTATGTATGTATGTATGTATGTATGTATGTATGTATGTATGTATTCTTTTTATAGAATATTAATTGTTTGAGATAATAGCTTATTTGCATAGATTTCAAATTGTGGTGAAATTAATGTTCTTTTGAATTCATTACTTTATTCCTCCATAGATTACATCTATTTTGAAACCTACAGTAAATCCTACCCCTTATTTTGAACATACGAGTACATTTCCCTCTCCTTCCCGAGGAAAAGTGTCTGAATATAACATTGTTCGCGTATAATGAAATAAATAAAACGCCTTACCAAATGTTGCCGTGTTTACTTATCTAGCGTACTGCAACGGCCAGTCTTTTTCTTATGGCACAAAGAATATAAAAATCCCAATTCTTTAAGTTCAGTGGTCGTGTGCCTTGACCGCCGTTGCGGAGAGGGTGGGGTGCCCGCCTGAGGCATACCGCAACCTGTACAAACATTTCTGTGTTGTTCGTCTGCTTCACACGATTTGTCCATGAAAAAAAAAATAACGCGATAAAATTTCAAAATTACCTATAAATTTGAAGCATAGAATTCACTGATATATTATTTTAGTAAGCTACAAATGAAATTTGGTTAAAACTGGACAAGACTAGCAGACAGAACACGGCTAACCGAACCGAGTCGAGCCGTGGCTAGCCGGGAAGGGAAGGGAAAGGGAAGGGAAGGGAAGGGCCTCAGCGCCGCACCTACGCTTTGCCACCCTTGAGAGGCGGTGTTGCCGTGCTGACCAGCCCTCTGCGTGCTGCAGTCTACGGTGCGTAATTACATCTTAATAGTTGCGTCACACGTCCACTTGCACGCACTGCAGAAGAAGGAAGTATATAGCAACTAATTGGCCAATGAGGGAAGGGACCAGAACCAGTCTGGTTGTGCAAACACTTTTTTTTTTTAACAAAATGCTCCATTACAGAGTAATAATACATGTTTTTAGGATTTTCCCTTTCCTACGATAAATATACATTTGGATTTGTATTGGTGAATACTCCCGATTTAGTCTATTTTGCCTATTTACATTGATCATACCTTTGTTATTATTATTGTTATATATTCTTATTGTTATATTATTGTATTGTATTATATATATTATTCTTAACAATAATAGCTGTTTCAGGTTTCTCAGTGTTTAATGGTTATATATCATAGATAAATATCTAAATTATCTCATTATTATTATTATTATTATTATTATTATTATTATTATAACTATTTCTTACCAATGTTTATTATTGTCACACTAACATTACTTATCCAACTTTCATTATTTACTTTCATGTTGTTTTATGGTCTAGATATTAATGTAATAATTATGTAAGCAATTGTATTCAATTAGAATTAGAGTCTGGCTGGGCGGAAGAGAAGGCCTACTGGCCTTAGCTCTGCCAGATTAAATAAATAAATTATTATTATTATTATTATTATTATTATTATTAACACTATTTATTACCAAAGTTTATTATTGTCACACTAACATTACTTATCCAACTTCCATTATTTACTTTCATGTTGTTTTATGGTCTAGATATTAATGTAATAACTATGTAAGCAATTGTATTCAATTAGAATTAGAGTCTGGCTGGGCGGAAGAGAAGGCCTACTGGCCTTAGCTCTGCCAGATTAAATAAATAAATTATTATTATTATTATTATTATTATTATTATTATTATTATTATTATTAACACTATTTATTACCAAAGTTTATTATTGTCACACTAACATTACTTATCCAACTTTCATTATTTACTTTCATGTTGTTTTATGGTCTAGATATTAATGTAATAACTATGTAAGCAATTGTATTTAATTAGAATTAGAGTCTGGCTGGGCGGAAGAGAAGGCCTACTGGCCTTAGCTCTGCCAGATTAAATAAATAAATTATTATTATTATTATTATTATTATTATTATTATTATTATTATTATTATTATTATTAACACTATTTATTACCAAAGTTTATTATTGTCACACTAACATTACTTATCCAACTTTCATTATTTACTTGTTGTTTTATGGTCTAGATATTAATGTAATAATTATGTAAGCAATTGTATTCAATTAGAATTAGAGTCTGGCTGGGCGGAAGAGAAGGCCTACTGGCCTTAGCTCTGCCAGATTAAATAAATAAATTATTATTATTATTATTATTATTATTATTAAATTATTATGCAAGACACAGAATTTATACAAATACATATATATGGCTTAACCTAAACATATACACGATAGGAATATATTGCAATTGTGAGTTTTTTAAACAAATTGTTAATTTTATAAAAGTTGAATGATAAATATGCGTAACCTAACAATAAATGCATTCCTACATTTGTTCAAAATCCACTGAATCGATGAAGGTGATGAATGGTTGAAGATGTAATTTTATAAGCTGATATTTGGTAGGTGGCCAACTTGCTGTCTTCGAAATGCTGTTTCTTAGAATTTCCCTTTGTTCCCTTAATATTGTGCAATCATACAGCAAGTGATCTATAATCTGACTTCCACTATTACACGCACATGTTGCACTCTCCAGTAACTTGAATCGATGGAGGTAGGCTCTATTCATCCCGTGTCCTGTCACCATTGACGTGAAGATGGCTGTAATATTTAATTCCATCTTAAGCCTCTCTCTTATATTAGGAAAGTAGGATTTTGTTATCGCTGCCTTTGTAGTGTCGTCCCATTCTTTTTGCCATTTTAGTTTTCCTTCTTCTTCTATTTCAGTTTGAATTATACTTTTTTGGAATTTTGTCAAAGCATACTGCTGGGTCCTTGTTTTGTGCCGCTGCCTTCGCTAGTCGATCCACAAGTTCATTACCGAATGTTCCAGTGTGGGCCTTGACCCAGAAGAATTCTATCGTCCAGTTTACCTTCTCCAAAATTAAGACTTTCGTCCTGATTTCTTCTATAAGATATTTGTGGTTGTGATTGTTCTTTAAGGAGTCTGTTGTTATTCTGCTGTCTGTGAGAATTGCTAAACACTTTCCTTCAGAGAACGCCTATTGGGGGGCTCCTCGACTAAGGGGCTGACGGATGAAATTTTGGTCGTTTTCAGTCAAAAATAGCATTTTCGTTTTCTTGTAAAAATGAATCGGCAATCTCTTATTTACATGTTGAGCCAGTTTCAATGCTCTGCAGCGCCCGAAAGCATAAAAATTACGTAATATATAAATGGCTGCACTCTTGAACTTCAATTCCATGCAAATTTTACAAGCTGCTTTCTCGCACTTTTTTTTCAGCACATTTCGTCACGTTCGAAATGTAAAGACTCTTACAATTGAAGAGTCCACTGCAAGAATGATGGATGTCACTTTCTTGTCGAAAATGAACCAAGACTCTCAATGCATAGCTTAAGACATATAGAATGTACATAGAGAGTTATATGGCATTAACACTGATAGTCATTGTCCAGTAATGATCGGAAAATCACAGTTAAGCTTTGAGCGCTAAGCATTTCAAACTTTCAATTGCTTCTCCTGCAAAATGTATTCCAAATGACATCCATCATTCTTGCAGTGGACTCTTCAGTTTTGATGATAGTAACATGAAAGTGTTATTGCATGCTCTACACACTGTGGTTAACAAAATAGCGCGTGGGTTTTATGATTAAATTAATACTTTTTGAAATAAAAAATTAAATATTTATAGTGGCAATGAAAAGTTTATATTTATATGTAATGATTATAAAAATTGTTCTCCCTTTTGCAGTAAAGATATAGGAAAACTAATGCGTGATATTTTTTCTAAATATGCCACTAGTCTTGCAAAAAAAAAAAAAAAAAAATTCAAACATTTTACTCAAAAATTGAGCGATCACTGCTCTTACTAGTCGTATTATTTAAGTAACTACATCTTTGTGGCTGATTGGTTCATTGCAGGGATAAAAATGCCTTAGGTAAGACGCCCAAGCGTGTAATATTGCAGGGCATAGTTGAGGATATATGAACTAATATTTTCACTGTCAATATAGACAACATTACATATAAATTATGTAAAATAAATGTAAAAGTGACAAAAACTGTGCAGTGAAAGACACTGCAATACCAAAAGGCACAGAAAGTATGTTGAACGTAATCCAAAAGAACAAGTACCATCACAATCTGAAGATTATGAAGATATTAATCCGACGTGTAGAATGGATTTGTGTAGCCTACCATGATATTAAATAATCTACATTTTAGGAAATTTCTATAAAAGTACATAGAAAATTAGTGAATTTTCAGTGCAATATCCTAATTAAATATGACAAAATATCAGACAGTAGGAATATATTGTACTACATCATGCACCAATAACGTCATGTGCTATTGAAATAATTTCTTGCGATATAAAATCATTTCAAGTGACATCTGCATATGTTCAAGTTCCACGAATGCACGTTATTATTCACTGCAAAGATCACGACGAAAATGAACATCACAACTCAAGCATGTGTTTACTAGTAGTTGTTTAATCAACTGTCCGAAGACAGGTTTGAACCCCATGAGTAACACCAATAAGGCATCACTCATGAGGCAACTAGGCCAGGAGATAATGGGGTAGGGTGGTCAGTTCCTTTCCCCCTCCAATGCATACATCGTCAATTAGCTATATATTTTACTAATGAGACTTGTATAGCTTGGGAGAATGTCGGGAGTTTACTGTACTCCACGAATACGCAGCGACGACGTGTTTATATCAAATACCTTACTATAATGATACCGGACAGCTGTATACTAGCAGCATTGACGTGAGTGCCAAATATCGCGGACCTGACATCTAGCGGAGAGGGATGGAATTACGTCCACATATACAAATATTAACATAGCGAGATTCGGACTATTGTTTAAAACGTGAGTTACTAATGTGGAATTATATATGAAACACTTAAGAAATGTTGAATAATATTTAATGTAAAATTATTACCTTATATCAGAGCTGCATATTATGAGAAATATTGCATACTTCATATTACTTTCCGTGATTAATTGTTACGTATTTTTTCTTTGGTTTACCGAGACAAAATCAATCTGATATTAGGAATGAATTTACAGTAATGTTTTATATACGCATTGCTGACAACTGCAAAGATAAAATTGATAGTAATCTGATGCTTGTAATAATTAGTAAAGGCATGTGGACAACAATAAAACTTAATTTGATAAAACCTTAAAATCCAATACATTTTAACTTCTAGGACTATTCATTTATTACGTCTAAATAAAAAAGCTAATTTGCATTTTTCTATCAACACAAAGACGAAGGAATTAGGCCTACTAAAGAATGTTGTTGACTCACGTTTTATGATCTGTCAGAAATCGAAAGTACGATTTAGAGCAATTTGTAATGCTGCAATTGTCACAATTATAAACAGCACACATACACCCTGATATTTTAACACCACTAATTAATAAAACTATTAATTAGCCCAGCAACAATATGCATTGCAGTTGATCACAGCTTGTTTCGCGAGTATCTCCACACCGGCAGGTAGGTAGCAGCACAAGCGTCGTTCGCACGCAAAACTGCTAGATGTCCGGTATTATTATAGTATGGTATTTGTTTATATCCTTATCTGTTGCATTCAGTGTTGCCAATTCAGCCGTTTTCCCGCTAGATCTAGCGTTTTTCAGGATTAGTTTAGCGGGTATAATTTATGAAATTTGTTTTGCTTATATAGGGATTTAGCTGTTTTTTAACGTACACAGCGGTAAAATAATGGTATTTTTACATTGGTAGTATAGCAATTTAGCAGTTTCTGCACTGTATCTTAGCGAGTTTTTACGAATCGAGTTGGCATTTTTTTGAAAGATGGGACATGATCGGAAAAACAACTGAATGTCACATAGCGTGGTAGGTCTGTTGCTATGGTAACAACGGTTGAGTTGCCAAACTTACCTTTCCCACGTGGCGAGTGCTTAACAGCTCCGTTGGTGACATTATTGTGCACACAAGTTAGCATTGGTACGTTTCGTCTTTGATTCTCTGTCGATTTTTGTATTGTTTTCTTACCTTTGCGTCAATTGTCAATGAATGTTTTAACGTCAGCCATCTTAACGTCAGTTGCTAGCTTCCATCAGCTGACAGCGTGGTAGTCCCAAAGAGTTTGTAATATATAACTAGACACACCAACGGCGCTAGTTTCGCGTACAAAATTGAACCGCTGTTCGGCCGCCATTAAAGGGAGTTGATGCTTCGCCGGGAGTGCCAGCAGTTCATGGTTATTGAGGAGTACGAATAAATATAAGTACACTTGAAGGGAAATAATAAGAAAATGGTGAAATGCTGCGCCGCAAATAATTGTTCGAACATAGCTACTATTGTAGGATGCTCAGGAAAGCATACATATCTTAATATTTGGAAGAATGTTCCAAATGCAGTTCCTCCTTTGAATGTGTTTACAGAATGTCGGAATATTTCTTGGATAAAGTTTTTCCAGAAACACATTAATCAGGTTTATAAGGTTGATTTCAACATTGTATGTAAGGGTTAGGTGCCATCACATTACAGTGGATTATAATAGCAGAGTGCATAAGAAAATCCTCAGACTATATCTGTATAAAAGTGTTTTGTATCACAATAAGTGAATTAATCATGTAATTTCCGTTTTGTACAGTATGTACTTCTAGTTTTTGGTTGTATTAAATGCAAAGAAAAAAGTGAAAATATAGCTGATGGCCTACCTAGGCCTATTATTACCACTACTACTAGGTCTATTATTACCACTACTACTAGGCCTACTATTACCACTACTACTAGGCCTACTATTACCGCCACTAATTTATTAAAAAGTCTGTACTGACCTCAAACCTGGTGTTCATTAACTACACAATGAATAGATTGTTTTATGATCAAATTTATTCTCATATTTTAAATCGGTTTCCAGAATTTTTATGATCTCATATTTCATGACTAAATATTTTCTAAGCACCATATACCTTCTTTTTTCTTTGCATGAAAGGACTAAAATATAGATCATTTTAAATATTACAGTAAATATCCATTATTGTGTCCTTAAAACAATACTAGTAATACTGAAAATTAATGTTGACATTGTCATTATTCAATATTTCACATACTTATCACGAGTGTATATGGGTGATTTAATTTATTTTTTTAGAATATCGCTAAAGATAAATCACTATAATACTTTAATAAATATAGCGCTCCTCTGCATTCATGTTTATTTCATCACGACTCATCCTTTGTAAAAGATGTTTAAAACAATGTCTATCACCAGGCTACATCAATGTATTATGGTAATGTTTTCGAATTTCGCGCCGCAAACACTCCCTTTAATGGCGGATGCTAGCCGATTCAATTTGTGACATTTTTCTTGCCTGCCACTCACGGGTATGTGTCTCTAATAAGTATTACAAACTCTTTGGGTAGTCCATATTGGCAACATAGCACTGTAGTTCCAAACTCGGCCGCTTAACTGTCATGTCCCATCTTAAAAAAAAAAAACAGGTATAGGTAGCTGGAATCCGAAGCCTATTGATGACCATGAAATTCATAACTCGAATAGATATTGAATGGCGACTTAAAGAATTTCGAACACTTTAGGAACACGCGTAATACATGTTTCTTTTCTTTTCTTTTTTTTTTTTGGAAATGTTACAATTTCGGAAGTTTCTGCAGAAAGTTTTTCGTCCCACGTCATCAGACACAGACTTAGAGAAGAATGAATGCCCTGTTAGCGAAGAGCTGTCCACTTACCTCGCGGCGTGTCATGTGCTTACCCTGGATCCCTTCTCGGCGAAACATTTTGGTATGCAGCAGGCTGAGCCGGAACAGTTGGCAGGCGGCGCTCGGCTGCCGATCACGGGGTACGTGTTGTAGCTGCTGGTGGGCGTGTCGTACTGCCTGCCATACAGCCCAGAGCTGGAGTCCGAGCTCGACGAGTTGTAGCTGGCGAAGAATTGCTGTCAACACAAACAACAGATCATTCATCACTATGTTATCCCGTATCCGGACTCCTTCGGCACGACGTGGTCTTGTTTACCATACTCGCAATTGAATCCGAAATTGTAGAATTCAAACCTGACCGGTATTGGTGGGGTGTTTGTGAGACGATAAACTACAGGGCATATCAAAAGTCCGATAACACTTTCAATATTTTATTACACAAAAACTACAAATGATAGCACTTTCAAACACACGTCAGTTTAAAGTCAAACTCTCTAAGTTCTGTTTACACCTTACAGAGATTCAATGTGTGAACCACGAGTGACTCGGCAGATGTCCAAACGATAATCAAACTCTTCCCATACCCTTTTCAACATATCCTCTGTGACCGTGGCGGCAGCTTCTGGTTTTTAGTTCCTCTAAATCACGTAGCAAAGACGGTACAAACACACGGTCCTTTAGTTACCCCCATATAAAAAAGTCGCATGCAGTCATATCGGGTGACCTTGGTGGCCATGTCATGAAACATCTGTCCCTTACTCCAGCACGTCCTATCCAACGATCAGACATCTCCGTATTCAGGTAAGCACGAACTGCATTGTGGAAATGTGGCGGAGCCCCATCTTGCTGAAAGATGAAATCGTCATCGAGATCTTGTCTAAGTTGAGGCACCAACCATTGCTCCAACCTGTCCAGATATGAATGTCCAGTCACAGTAGCCTCAATGAAGAAGAAAGGTCCGTACAGTTTTCGTTGTGACAACGCGCAGAAAACATTCACCTTTGGTGAATCACGCTCACGTTCAATGATTCTGTGGGGTTTCTGTGTACCCCAAACACGACAGTTTCCCACTCGAATGGAATGTCGCTTCGTCGCTGAAAATTCAGCGGCTGAATAACTTTGAGAGTTTGACTTTAAACTGACGTGTGTTTGAAAGTGCTATCATTAGTACAGGCACATCATTTTATTTTTACTTCAATTTTTATTGTACCTGAGTTTTTGAATGTACTTCACTCCCACCCCTTCTACTAATGAAGTTCAACCGTCCTCCATATACAGTCATAGTAGCCTTACGGTCATAGTAAACAGTACGTTCCAAAAATATGTTCGCGTTTTCCAGTGAAGAAAGAGCTTTCAATATTGCATCATTTTCGCACAGGTACTGTCGTCCATTTGCCTACGTCGTATCCCGGTTTTCCCCACCAGCTTTCATTCGCCAGCTAGTGGCTGGGCTGTCTTAGCTCTTTTCTGAGAACATTAATTTCTGATAGGAATTGGACGTCTACGTAATATTATAAAACTGTTTAAAATAACTTAAATAAAAGGGCCTCGTTAAGTAATTAACTGTCACGTGATTTCCTCCCTTTCTACGACCCTACTACATACGACTTGGACAGACAGTAGATAGCATGTCTGAGTAATTTTATCTTTTCGGATCGGGTAGAAGTGAAGATTGAATTTACAGTACGTAAATTGAGTATAGAATAGGTACAAAATTATTTCAACATGAGTTACTAGTACGAAGAACGAAACGGATAGTTGGGATTAGGTACAATAGTCTGTAGTGCTATAATATGCACATTAGAACTGAAGCCTGTATCGAAATGAACAGCCACCATTTTGAAAAATGTTTTTAAATATCCATATTATGATTACTTTTCAATTTAACTTCATCTCTATATTGTACGCTAATGTGCTGTAGACAGTATAATATACACTGCATAATGAATACGTCCACATGGGTAGCTCAGTTCGTGAGTAAACACACCCATTGTTAATACTGTACTGTATTTTGATTAAACAAAAACCTAATGAAAATGATGAAACTCAAAATCGCAATATTTCCTAGTTTACGTAAATGGATGAACTACTTTTATTCCCTCCTATACCTAGTAAAGTGATTTGTTTGTATATTACGCCAGTATCATCGAACTCCAGTCGTCGAAGGAGGTAGCGAACGGCGTTGATCCAAAGGTATGGGCAAGTTAATATTAAAAATGTTAGTAAAAATAAAATGATGTCCCTGTAGTTTTTGTGTAATAAAATATTGAAAGTGTTACCGGACTTTTGATACGCCTTGTATTTAGCTTCTTTGCCTTACGTAGAGAACTCTGTCCGTGGTTGACAGGTCTCTAGACAAAATTATTGGCTCTTTTCTTATTTCTATTTATTTTTTCGCTTCACCATGTTTATATTTTATGGGCCAATGTTTCCATTAAGTTTGCAGATTTCTATAGTTGCCAATTCTTTCGAATCATACCTATGTCATTGCGATCTTCACCGTCCGTGATGTAAATAAATGCACACGTTGTGACTTATTCTAGCTAATTGTGAATAGTCGCCGGCCAACAGATACAAGACTTTCATTTCAAAATTTCCCAGTCTAAATAACTATTTATTTAAATTAATTTAATTTAAACAAAAAACACGTCAATTTAGATGTTGAGGGGAAGTTTAAAACATTAATCAGAATAATATACTGAAACAGTAATTCACAAAATTTTTGAAAGAACGACCCACTTTTGGACGAGACTTCAGTCTGCGACCAACCCCCCCCCCCCACTACTGTATCGGTTCTTGATTCCATTCCAAAAATACAAATCCCTGTAAAATCGCAAAGAACTGTAATTTAAACATAAGCTGTTCAGTATTTTCCGAAAGAAACTCAAAACAATTATTACTAATCAGAGAATCCATTGCGTTCATGCGACTAAAATTCCAAAAAAATATTGTGACAGCGACGTGAGATTCGAACTCACGACCAGCAGAAGGAAGTGCAAAGTCGGCCGTGTTTTGGGCGGGTTGCGCGCGCATCTGCCTCCTGGGGCATGGTTACGCGCGGTGAAGGAGGGGAGCAGCACCGTGCGAGATTATTCGAGAATGCCATCCTGACATCCGTGGAAATCTTCTAGGCATCTATCGATTATTCGAGATCGCGAACTATCCAGAACTCGTACTTTCTCGCAACGATAGTTTGGTTATAAAAGAGAAGACGCAAGTGAACGCGAGACAGTCATACAGTCATTCAGTCAGAGAGTAACTCAGTGGACAGCAAGCCAGTCTTGTGTAGCAGTGAAGCCAGCTTCGAGACCAGAGCGCGACTTGAGTTGTGTCCGTAACTGTGGAGCCTGAAGCCCGGAGTTCGAGTGCAGTGGACCGCAGTTGGGGGACCTGAGTTCGAAGTTCAGCGGATCGTCTCTGAAGGTCTGGGGTTCGAGATTCTACGAACGCGAGTGACTGAGCTGGAAGAACTAGCCAAGACAAACGAGCTGTGAACTGAGAACTGACAGTTCTGTGTTGTAAATAGTGCTTTGTAAATATTAGTGAAGATTAAAAGTTCATTGTTGTTCGTAATAGTCCAAGTAAATTGTCATTGTCGTCAGTGGAGTGCAATAAAGAACGCTGTGTTGCTGTGCGGAGAGCAAATCCCATTGTTGACGAGAGCGTTTAAGGTGAATTGTAGAAAGGAATTATTGTTGCTTTAAATAAAAGTTACATTGTTGTTCAGTAAAAAAATTTACAATATTAAGAAAAAACTACTGAAATGTGTAGCTACTTAAAGATGGAATGTTGAAACTGTAGGCCTACCCTTTTTCTTACAGAGCGTTGACTAGTTTTGCATTAAAACAATAGGAATAAGGCCACTGAGATGCCCCATGAAGAGATGGGAAGAAAACTTTCAAGTCCGTAACAGTTCTCTTAAGATTATAATCTGTCAGAATCAGGATGATTATGATGATGGTGATGATAAATATTTCACAATATAACGCCAGTGTAATAGTTGATTCTCACGTCTCGTATTTCTCAATTACTTCTAATGTTTGTTTTATTATTTCCATTTTCAGCTATAAAGAGATGCGTAAAACATAATTGAAATCCCTGATATCGAAAAAGTGATTTATTGATCAGCATCTGGAATGGTATTCTCATATTTCTTACCAGTGCAGCATATTACGTAAAACAACAATTTATAATATTATAAATTTATTCATTTGTCCTACAGAATAATATCTGCAATATTGACAATTAATATTTGAGGAGAAAAATTCGCTCCGGCGCCGGGGATCGAACCCGGGTCCTTGGTTCTACGTACCAAGCGCTCTGACCTTGGTGGCCATGTCATGAAACATCTGTCCCTTACTCCAGCACGTCCTATCCAACGATCAGACATCCCCGTATTCAGGTAAGTGGTCAGAGCGCTTGGTACGTAGAACCAAGGACCCAGGTTCGATCCCCGGCGCCAGAGCGAATTTTTCTCCTCAGATATTAACAATTTATAAATTCGTCATCCTTCGTCATATTTTACTCATTAGTATTTTACATACAGTTTATTTAGCGCTTTTTTAATCCGCTAACCAATATGACATTATTGCGTGAGGTAGAACTTAAAGTACATTTCTTTATGCAAATCAAGATTTTCAGGTATAACTCCCTGTAAAGTTGATTTGAATAATTTTTCCCTCGAAATTATTCAAATCAACTTTACAGGGAGTTATACCTGAAAATCTTGATTTGCATAATACACGTCACTGTTCGTTAACAGAAAACCACAATTTAAGTCACACGGAGTTAGTGTGCACTCGAAGTTGGTTGCTTGACGGTTGTCAGCCCACTTTGAGGTCTGTGGATATAGAGGGAAAAATTGGATCGGTGTCGGTTAGAGTTCCCGAGTAGCTCAGTGGTAGAGCGTTGGTACGTTAAACCAAACGTCCCGGGTTCGATACCCGGCTCCGGAACAATTTTTCCCTCGAAATTATACATTTCTTTAGATCCTTTAAATAATTTTACAAAAAAAAAAAAAAAAAAAGGATAATCAAATAAACAAAGTTTACTGTTAGCTTAAAAAAGAGGATGTTGCAGGCCATGTTGATCATTTTGAAATCTCCCGTATTTTCATTTTCAGAAGCTGGTATCCCTAGCGCACACTCACATACTGATACATTCGCATGTAAACACATCCCTGCATTCGTAAACACGCTCGAACATTGACTCTCGTAGCCACACACTAACAATCTTTCACTTATTCGCACTAAATACATGCACTTGCTGACGCGTTAAGTTTATGTACACTCACACACTCATTGGCACTCGTACACTCACTCACACTGCTTCACACAAGCACTGTTATCAACACTCATTCAGAGCATGTTTTGAAGAAAGTGCCGGATTCTTAAAGTAGCGTTTGACGATGTTGATCAGATGGGATAAACGAAAGAGGGAATCTGCCATCCGCAGCCTCGTGGTGCATGCACGCGCGCCTATGTTTACGCTGACGAATTTACCCGGGGCATTCTCACTCCCTATATTTGGAGAACACGTGCTTAGCGTACCAGTTCAAAATCGCCGCACATCTCCATAGTCAAGTTGTCACTCGATTCCTTTTCTCTCAGCTCTCTTCTCACAAGGGAAGGGTTTCGGCTCGAACAGGAATTTCGTATCCAAAATTTGTATACAGGCTCATCTTTACATCTCTGCAAAGCTCCCAAAAGCATTCGTTTGTGTAATGTGTGGTTCACCTGTCAGAGCACTGTACAAGTTAAGGGGATGGGACAGCTTACCCGTAAGCCTAACCTATAATCTTTTCGCTGTAAGAAAAATCCTAATGTAAACAATAGCACGTGACTGAAGTGAGGCTTCATTGGCCGCTGTTTGGCGTCATAGATTCTCAGTACGTGTTCCCGCCTACTGTTGTACATTCTGTTTCATGTTAAACATTTCCCGTTACTCGTCAAGTAGGCCTAACCTCACTACTATGCATTCATTTGCTTAGGAAACATTTACTTTATAATTACTGCAATTAAATTATTTTTAAGTCTTATGTCTTCACAATGAATATTTGAGGATACAGAAGCCATACTTCAATACTAGCTTACGTGAACAACAAACTACGAGCTCAAGTGATGCCAGCTTGTTACAAGAACAGACTACCTCGGTATTACTGTTGGTATTCATCCACGTTCATAGTACGTAACAAAATATAAAAGTAGCTTTTCTTTTATATAGCGTTTTACACATCAGTGAAGTTATATGTTTCATCGTATTTAACAACTGGAATTCAATTTTTTATTTTCAAATAATACAAGATTGTGGTTTCCAAATACGAACTATATTTGCCTGCGCCATGTGAGTGTTTCGACTGGGAGCCAATCACGGGTGTGACAGCAACATGCTTATGTTTACATTAGGATTTTTCTTACAGGGAAAACAGTATAGTCTAGAAGCTAGTGCGAATGGTAAAATGTCTAACGCCCATTTAAGAACATTTTTCTCCAACGTTCTGTCTAAAAATCTTGCAGCTAGTCAAAAGTACAGGGACATCATTTTATTTTTACTTGCATTTTTATTGTACCTGCATTTCTGAATGTACTTCACTCTCACCCCTTCACTAA
The DNA here is from genome assembly GCF_040183065.1 of Periplaneta americana. Classification (NCBI taxonomy): domain Eukaryota; kingdom Metazoa; phylum Arthropoda; class Insecta; order Blattodea; family Blattidae; genus Periplaneta; species Periplaneta americana. The sequence goes on along the minus strand of NC_091131.1, from coordinate 7,780,684 downwards.
TGTCCTTGCTCCCGTCAGACACACAAACTTACGGCCGCTGTTGCATTCAAAGTCTTCAAGCAGTGAAGTAAACACTGCAGTGTATAGTGTGTTTCAGAAATATGGTTGCGTTTTCTATAGAAGAAAGAACCTATATTAATAGTATCGTACTAAAAAATTATATTCGAGAAGCGATAAATTCAATTTCAGAGAATATGCTTCAAAATGTTTTTAATAATATGCGTAAAGAATTGAAGCCTGCATTGTAATGAACGGCAACCATTTTCAGCAACTTGTTTAAAAATTCAGATTAGCTTATTTTGAATTGAGGTGGCTAGAAGCAAAGGAATGCTAGTGACATTTGTAATAACATGAATTAAGTGCATCCAGTGTAAGCTAAAGTATCTAAAATTTTAGTGGCAAAGGGATATTTTAATCTCATCACACATTAAAATTTAAATAATTTCACCAATTTTACGAAAGTTTAAATATTTAAACCCCTTTTTCTCAAAAGTAACTTAAGTACATTTACAGCCCTTTACTTATAACCCCCTCAATTTAAATGCACTCTCTATATTGTATGATAACATCAATAATTAATATGCTAAATAAAGTAGATATTACATAACGAACATAGCTGCCTGAAAAGTTGAGTTTTTGAAAAAAAATGTTACTACTCTATTGTATTTTGATAAATTCCATAAAAGTGATGATCAAACTGAAAATCGTAATATCGTATTTCCCTACAACATAAATGGACACACTACTTTTCTCTCCTCCTATACTTAGTAAAATGCTTTGTTTACATATTGCACTAGTAACATCAAACTCCTGTACTGGAAGGGGGCAACAGTGTTTCCGAGTATAGCCAGGTTAATGTTAAAAATGTTGGTAAAAATAAAGTGATGTCTCTGTATATAGCGTACTGTTGTGTGATTCATGGAGTGCGCATAAGGACACAACCTTGAACATGAATCATTCCAAGGCTAGGACATAGAATGTATGATCATTCCACCTAAAGAAAAAAAACTAAATATATACAGCCTCTGGATATCTATTTCCTTAGACAATACAAAATATATGCTCGGAGGATAACAGATTACATAAGAACCTCTTGCTGAGAATCGAGAATTTAACTTGCGAAATCGAGTGTTTATAATGAAAATGCACTCTGTTATTCATAACCAGTTGTCTGCTCCAGTGTACCTCCCTATGCTTCAGTATTCCTGGCAGTCAGCTGGTTACGTGAATCCTGAACAAGTCTCGGACTTCAAAAATGTAATTCAGGTGGCATTTGATTGTTCAGCACTGGAGTGTGGTTCAGCAGATTGTTCAGGTGTTGCTTCTGCGTGTTGTGCTTATTGCTCTGCTCCATGCTGTTTTGTGCATTTTATAGAGAATTCTCATGTACATTTTTAAAGAAGTGTATTGACCAATACCAACCAAACGGAGAGTTACACAAATGAATGCTTTTACGGTCTTCATCACCATTGTGAGGTAAGCCTATGTACAAATTTTTAACCAAAAATTCCTGTTCGAGCCGAAACCCTTCCCTTGTCAGAATTCACTTCACTTCTCCGGAACAACACGCAAAGAAACATGATCGAAGTCTGGTTTCTATACTTATAATAATAATAATAATAATAATAATAATAATAATAATAATAATAATAATAATAATAATAATAATAATAATCGTGGTGTCACATCCCTTGAAGGTCCCAGACCGACCAGCCGGCTGCTGGCCTCACGCCCACATGCCGAAGCAGAGGTGAACGATCATCCAACCGGAATGGAGGTATCGTGTGGTTAGCGCGATGATCCCCCCAGCCGTTATAGCTGGTTTTCGCAACCGGATTTCGCTACTTATCGTAGCTCCCCAAGTGCATCACGATGCTGGGTGGGCACCGGTCCCATACACTGACCGAAATTTCATGAAAAAATTTCTTCCCCCATGAGGATTCGAACCAGCGCGCTTTTCGTAACGCGAGTCTTAGGCAGGATGTCCTAGACCACGACGCCACGGCGCGGGATGGTTTCTATACTTAGGAGCTTTTAATTCAGATTTTATTTCCAGAATGTGTGTGTTGAGTTATAATTTCTTCAATATCATAAAACTACTTATGATTCCATCAGAGTCGCCTTCTCTTTTCGGGCCGTTAGTTTTGGGAACCAAAACAACTGTGCTCTTCCGAGCCTTTCACGATATATACGACCCTGATGACGAAACCTGACGTCATTATTTGTAGAATTAAAAAAAAAAACGTTTTTCTGATTGTTTGGAAATTTTTACCGGTGTCAAACAAGGATGTCCTCTCTCATTCAATATTTATATGAACACAATAGTACGAGAATTTAGAAACTCAAGACATGGTCATATAACTATAAATCGAAATTTGTGTCTGGACGTAGGCCTACTGACTTTTGCAGATGATTTGGTTTTGCTGGTCACTTCTGAAGATGATTTACAACGATCAGTCTATAATTTAAAATTAATAGCTAATAAATATCACTCCTTAGGACCAGCTCACCTAACGAGTGAAGTCTACTGAGCCAAGCCCTGTCAATCAGGAGGCCCTTGCCCTTACGGGACCTAGCAGGCTAAATTTATTGTTATTATTATTACTATTACTATTGTTGTTATTATTATTATTATTATTATTATTATTATTATTATTATTATTATTAAATATCGCTTGGAAATATCCACGAAAAAAAAAAACAAAAATAATGGCATCCTGCGGCAAAGAACCTGTACGAAGCAAAATTTGTATAAATGGTAACATTTTATAAAGGATTAATGAATTCAATTATCTTGGTTTAAAACTTTCCTTTCTACCGCATCTAGATATCACTTACTTACTTACTGGCTTTTAAGGAACCCGGAGGTTCATTGCCGCCCTCACATAAGCCCGCCATTGGTCCCTATCCTGAGCAAGATTAATCCATTCTCTATCATCATATCCCACCTCCCTCAAATCCATTTTAATATCTTCCCATCTACGTCTCGGCTTCCCTAAAGGTCTTGTTCCCTCCGGCTTCCCAACTAACACTCTAAATGCATTTCTGGATTCGCCCATACGTGCTACATGCCCTGCCCATCTCAAACGTCTGGATTTAATGTTCCTAATTATGTCAGGTGAAGAATACAATGCGTGCAGTTCTGTGTTGTGTAACTTTCTTCATTCTCCTGTAACTTCATCCCTCTTAGCCCCAAATATTTTCCTAAGCTCCTTATTCTCAAACACCCTTAACCGATGTTCCTCTCTCAATGTGAGAGTCCAAGTTTCACAACCATAAAGAAAAACCGGTAATATAACTGTTTTATAAATTCTAACTTTCAGATTTTTCGACAGCAGACTGGATGATAAAAGCTTCTCAACCGAATAATAATAGGCATTTCCAATATTCATTCTGTGTTTAATTTCCTCCCGAGTATCATTTATATTTGTTACTGTTGCTCCAAGATATTTGAACTTCTCCACATCTTCAAAAGATAAATTTCCCATTTTTATATTTCCATTTCGTACAATATTCCCGTCACGAGACATAATCATATACTTTGTCTTTTCGGGATTTACTTCCAAACCTATCTCTTCACTTACTTCCAGTAAAATTCCCGTGTTTTCCCTAATCGTTTGTGGATTTTCTCCTAACATATTCACGTCATCCTCATAGACAAGCAGCTGATGTAACCGTTCAATTCCAAACCCTCTCTGTTATCCTGGACTTTCCTAATGGCATACTCTAGAGCAAAGTTAAAAAGTAAAGGTGATAGTACAACTCCTTGCTTTAGCCCACAGTGAAATTGGAAACGCATCTGACAGAAACTGACCTATACGAACTCTGCTGTACGTTTCACTGAGACACGTTTTAATTAATTGAACTAGTTTCTTGGGAATACCAAATACAATAAGATTATTATTATTATTATTATTATTATTATTATTATTATTATTATTATTATTTAATTTATGTGTTTTCTTCCAGACTGTGCCGGATATTAAGTGGTGTCTCCGTGACATCCAAATAGACCTTAGCCAAACCTGAGGAGCTTCCCTGTAACGCGGAATATCTGCACTGTTACAGAGATCTGCATTTCAGGTGAGGCATTATTTTATTGAAATATAATTTTGACTGTTGTATCTCTATTGACTTTGGCATTCATTCTGTTGCTGATACATCTTCGGTGTCTTATTTTTCAACCTTTGATATTTCAAGATTTGAATATATTGTTCTCTCTCATTAATAGAAGTAATAACAATATTAAATACTTATTGTTGGAGTTGTAGGTATACGCAGAATTAAGATAATGGAGTATTATAATTAGTTATATTTTATTAATTTCTTTTGTGGTCTTTCCTGTCTAATTTCAATTTTGTTTTCACTCTCAGTTAGTTACGCTTTGTCCAGTGAGGCAGTCCCGTTATTGGGGAAGCTGAAAGAGTGTCTTTCTGAATAATACTATTACAGTATATTCAATCGGCGAAAGAGACTAATATTCTATAGACTTAGGTCACATCTTACTCTTAATGTTCCTTTTGATTTGTAGTAATGTAAAGAAACGTATTTAGAGAATGCAGTTACATATAAAACACGCATTATATTTTACATCAGACGTTTTCTTATTGTATGTGCGCTGTTTCTACAAGTTCTGCGATGTTGTGTTTCTCGAACATATCTTTCATATCATTCTGAAGTGATGGTATTATGATTTAATACATCTTGATTACACAACTTTTAACACTGTATCACTTCGGAATATGTATGATAAGAACTTTCTTGTGTTAAATTTTAACGTACCTTGTTAACATGTTTCGACCTATTTTTGGTCATCTTCGGGACTGGTCGTTGTTGGTCTTGGCGCCTCTTGTTTCCTGTGTGGGTGCGTTCGTAGTGTAGAGTCAAAGAGTGTATGTGTCTTGAAATTGAGTTGTGTGTTGAGAATATCGTTGGGGTATGTTTTCGTGTGTCTGTATATTTCATATTGTTCTAGTGTGTTGAGTTTCTGGCTTTTAGGTTGGATGTGCAGTATTTCCATGTCTGTGTTGATGTCTCTGTAGGTGTGGTTGGCATTTGTGATGTGTTCTGCATATAATACAACCACACAGGCGTATACAAACTCAAATGTAACACCTGCAACAACTTCTACATAGGACAGACAGGCAGATCATTTCAAACACGTTACAAAGAACACATCACAGCCATAACAAAATTACAAAACACCTCCACATATGCAGAACACATCACAAATGCCAACCACACCTACAGAGACATCAACACAGACATGGAAATACTGCACGTCCAACCAAAAAGCCAGAAACTCAACACACTAGAACAATATGAAATATACAGACACATGAAAACATACCCCAACGATATTCTCAACACACAACTCAATTTCAAAACACATACACTCTTTGACTCTACACTACGAACGCACCCACACAGGAAACAAGAGGCGCCAAGACCAACAACGACCAGTTCCGAAGATGACCGAAAATAGGTCGAAACATGTTAACAAGGTACGTTAACAATATTTAACACAAGAAAGTTCTTATCACACATATTCCGAAGTGATTTAATGTCAATTGAGAGAGTAGTTGCTAGTATATCCTTCAGTTTATCATTATCCAAAGTACAAAGAGAGAGAGAGAGAGAGAGAGAGAGAGAAAGAGAAAGTATTATTATGCCGCGAACGATCAATTGAAGAGTGTGATCTCAAAACTCGCTCAGTCCATTTGGCCATTTTATGATTTATACAGATACATAGGCCTATATGATTATGTTGTGGACAGCTTCAAATACTTGAGGTGTAACATGAGCTGCTGCCAGGAAGTCAAAAGGAGAACAACAATGGCAAAGGAAGCTTTTAATAGAAAAAGGAGCATCTTCTGCGCACCTCTGGAAAAAAGAACTAAGGAAGAGACTAGTGACGTGCTTTGTGTGGAGTGTAGCATTGTATGAGGTAGAAACATTGACAGTACGACGAAGTGAAGAGAAGCGAATAGAAGCATTTGAAATGTGGATATGGAGAATAATGGAGCGTGTGAAGTGGACAGACAGAATAAGAAATAAAGCTGTGTTGGAAAGCGTAGGTGAAGAAAGAATGATGCTGAAACTGATCAGGAAGAGGAAAAGGAATTGGCTGAGTCACTGGTTATGAAGAAACTGTCTACTGAAGGATGCACTGGAAGGAATGGTGAACGGGAGAAAGGTTCGGGGCAGAAGAAGATATCAGATGGTAGACTATATTAAGATATATGGATCATATGAGGAGATAAAAAGGAAGGAAAGATTGGAGAAATCTGGGTTTGAAGTGAAAGACCTGCCCTTGGGCAGAACACTGAATTATGAATGAAGATGAACGTCTGGACAACAATAACAAAACGATTGGCATCATTCGGTTTTCGGAGTTCGTACTTATCATTTCACGTGATCAAACAAAATACATTTTTAGGTTAGGTCTCGTGAATCGTAAACTCTGTGGTCGAAACAATGAATTTCATGTTGTGTGACAAAATACATTTTAATATTAGATCATATTAATCTACTAATTACAAACATAACATTCGAAAGGTTCAAGAGTAAAATATATTCTCTCACAAATTATTAAACCATTTATAAAACACCTCCCAACTTAAAGATGAGATGTGGTAAATAAGTTAATAAGCAAGACATCATTATTGTTAATACTATATTATTATTATTATTATTATTATTATTATTATTATTTTAATTATTGTTCATGGCATTGTGATTTTACCCTCTTTGGTGACATCTGGTATTAGTTGGCAATACTGAAGAGACGGCTTAATTAGCCTTTTAGGAACTGCTCTTACGTGATCCTCACTATAGTCCCCCGTCACAATAATACGTCGCGCTATCTGTATTGTTGAATGTTAGTTTAATCAAATATGCGTGTGTGTGTATTATATATTAATTCTGTGCAAAATGAATCCTACTGAGAGAACATTGAGGTTATTATTTGTAGAATTAAAAGAGAACCCGTTTTTATGTTGGACGTATGAAACAAAATGTGCTTACAAAGATAGGAAATCGACACCACATTTACATATTAAAATAGCGGGTCGAGGAAGACAAAATATAAATTTTCAATTTTCATAGTGTAAGAAATATCTTTGGCTAACAGGATGCTCTGAGGCAAATAAGTTAGGCTATATTGTTTTTACCTGTATTCTGTTTGGGGGTGAAAATTAGTGGTCACCATCATCATCTTGTGAGATCTGTCACAAAAAATTTAATAAAAAAGTCGACAAATATTTGCTTTATAAAAATATATAAGGTAAGCAGCTTTTTCAGCCTAGCCAGTATTTACACCCTAGCTTCGCTACTGCGTATAATGAACGTTAAAAAATAGCTACATGTGTTTGTAATCCCTCAGGCAGGAATAACGAATTATTACAGATTGACGAAATTATAACAATAGTAATATACGTTACAAGAGCGGTATGTTGACGTTTTCATGTTCGAGGAAAAGATTGAAAAAGCGAAACGTAGTTGGTAATCGGCACACGAAGTAGAACCAGCCGCACCAGCAATAGACACCACTGAAGATGTTCACCGCAGCAGTGAACGAAACGTTTGGTCTCACAACCAACAGACCACGGCCTCATAGCCCGGAAAACTTTTCTACTATTGAATTTCTAATTAGTTGCAATGAAATCTCCATGTTGGTTTCTGTTTAATGACGGCAACTTCGGAAAGCCAAAATATCTTTCTTCAACATTGTTGCTATAAAATGTTTTCTGTGTTTACTATACTCCAGCAGGCCGTGATATACGTCTGTCTTTTTTTCCCCCCAGTCAATAAATGCGAACTTAAAACAAACGGTAAGGTTATGTAATGATTTATTTTTCATTTTAATATTTTAACAATATTATTTATATAACATATTGCAGTAATAACATCGGCATCTGGAATCGTGTTGATTTTTTCACGGCTTCCTTAATGTTACTTGTATCAGGAATGCAATAAGTTTCGTGGAATAGTAGACTTTACTTAATTTTTGCAAATATTTAAAAACAATAATTAACATTGCAATTTAGGTGAAATTGCAGTGGTAAGTTTCCAATTTATAATTATTACTACGTTAAACGTCTCTAAAAAATAATATGTTAAAAGCCTAAAGCAGTAAAATGAATGTCGCGCTTAAGCGGTAAGAAGGGGGAAATTGTTATGTGTGTTACGTTGGGAATGCTGAATTTGGTATTTCACACTTACCGCGTATTGGTTCTGTGCGGAAAACAAACAAATACGCATGATCTCGCACAAAAAATGTATACACTTCCATCTTCAGAACTGTTAAGCTTAGCTTGTGAGAGAAAATTTAAATGTCTTTTGTTTAATAATATAAGGAAGGGATTTCCTGAAGTCAGTCGACCTTCAGCGAGGAATTCAGACTCTCACTCCAAGCCCTTCTGAATTTCGTCATCATGGGTTCGGCTGCGAGTTGTCCCGCCCCAATCACCAACTGGACATTCCGCGTCCCTCCTGCCTTTCGTTACGTTACACAGCTTCTAAGTTATTCTGAAGGGAGCAATTATTTCTACCGAGGCTTGTGATATTACCTCGCTAGGTGTTTTATTTCTTGGTAGTCTGGCAAGGAATAATCTGCCAATATTCTCAGCGAACGTATTTCTTTGTGAGGTCTATTCTGAAAGAATATTAGGCCTACGCGTATGTTATACTTCACAAGTAATTTTTCTTTTAAATAATAATACAAATAACAACAGTTGTATTTCTTTGTATTGTATTGTATTGTATTGTATTTATCAACATTCCATGGTATTCATACTCTTCACAGCTAGAATATGGAACAAGTCAAAAAACTTATTACTATTATAAAGTCTTAATTTATAGTCACAGTCTAGATGAAATATATACAGACGAGATTTACAATATAGTCTACTAGTACAACACAAAGTTTTAGTATCAATTTCATGAAGTGTTATTGAATGTCATGAATTCACCTACAGAATAGAAGGCGTGAGAAATTAGGTACTTCTTTAATTTGACTCTAAATAATCTTGTGTTTTGAGTTTCATTTTTTATATCGATAGGGAGGCTATTAAAAATTTTTACTGCCATATAACGCACTCCTTTTTGATAGCACGATAGACTTGCCGATGGAGTATGAAAGTCATTTTTGACGTGTATTTATGCTATGAACTGTTGAATTAGTTACAAAGTTTTCACGATTATATAAGAGGAAGATTATTAATGAAAAGATATACTGACAAGCCATGGGCATTATTTTATATTTTTTTGAAAATAGTCCTACGCGATTCCCTAGATTTGGCACCTACTATTATTCTAATTACTCTTTTTTGTAGTAGGAATATACTGTTACTATCTGTGGAATTTCGCCAGAATATTATTGCAAAACTCATTACCGAGTGGAAGTATGCAAAGTATATTGTTTTTAAGGTATTGATATTTGCTATCTTTTGCATAGATCTAAGAGCAAAACATGCTGAATTTAGTTTGGGGGTAATTTCTTTAATATGATTTTTCCAATTTAACACATTATCGATTTTTAAGCCAAAAGCCTCCTGTGCGTTTGTATTTCACTACGAAATACTTACTGTGGCAATTGACGTTTACATTGTTCTGTGCCTCAAAAATACTGGTAATAGTAATTTACATTCATTACATACCGGTAATTGAAAATTAGATGTCCTCCCACATCACACACGGCACTGATCTCTGATTTGCTTTGCGTTCTTTCATGATCAAATGAAAGTGAGAGATGGAATAGAACTTTACAAATATACACATGGCAAATGAAGAGTTCGCGGGAAAAACGATGAATGTCACATTTCTGTTAAGGATTAGATAATGATCTAATTGAGTCTATAACTGCAAGATGTAGTGCTGTTTCTATAGAAAATAAAGGAAAGGTTTACTGTATTCGTGGTGATAATTCTCCTTTTTAGCATTTTTCGTAAGAACATTAAATTTCTTAGTGATCCATTGAATTAGATGATATCAACCTTAACAAACCTGTGACATTCATAGTTTTTCCCGCGAAGTCTTCAAATATTAAATATTTATTATTATTATTATTATTATTATTATTATTATTATTATTATTATTATTATTACTCCGTAAGGTACACATTTTTTATTTGTATTTGTTTCCTGAATTTCTTAAAATAATGTTTATGTGCCGTGTTCATTTTCATTTGTTTTTATATACTTGACATGCACACGATACGATACTTCTCAGGTGTCAGGGATCATAAAAAGGAGCGAACATTCGAGAAAACATTGGAAAATAGAAGAGATGATTGACAAAGTCTGTAAATACCAACTGAAATGAAATCAACAAAGGCTACCAGCGTAGCTCAGTCGGCTGAGGCGCTTGCCTGCCGATTCGGAGTTGCGCTTGGGCATGGGTTCGATTCCCGCTTGGGCTGATTACCTGGTTGGATTTTTTCCGAAGTTTTCCCAAATCGTAAGGCGAATGTCAGGTAATCTATGGCGAATCCTCGGCTTCATCTCGCTATCACCAATCCCATCGACGCTAAATAACCTAGTAGTTGATATTGCGTCGTTAAATAACCAACTGAAAACTACATTATTATTATGTTCACAAAATTGGAAAGTTAACTAATATTTTGTCCTCGAGTAGAAGATCGTGCAAAGCAGAAGCATATCCAAAAAGTTTAAAAATTAATTTTAAAACAAATTTTTACTCACCTATAAATTTACAGATACGAGGTACCTATCACTTCTTAGTCATAGATGCGTGTTTTACAACTAGACCCTTCAGCATGCTAGAATGCTTTACTGTCCATAAAACCACGCCTAACGAGATGTATCACGCATGCAATCGTATGCTTATAACATTTTAAAGGTTGTTTATGCCTGTCCGTGTACTCACATAACCACAGTGTGGCCGATGTACTCTTGCAACCCTACCCTTCAAGGTAACCCGTAAGTAAAGCTAAAATGTGCATCGCGTTCCTGTGTCGCGACTTCCCGTTGTTAGATAGTAATCGAAACCTTTCAAACAAAACACTTCTATCTAAATTTCGTAAGATAGTTTAGTACTTTTTTGTGGCATCTTGGTCTACTTTACAAACTGAAAGTCATGCTTCCGCAACCCTATTATTTATTACTTCAATCGTACTTAGCATCGAGAATTTTTCAAGTAGAATTCGGAGAACATTTTTCCTCATTCTATGATATAAATTCAGGTGTACCTCAAGGTTCAGTCTTAGGCTCTATACTATATACAATTTATACAGCTGATTTCCCAATTTCTAATAAAGTATTGGTGGCTACTTTCGCTGATGACACTGCTATTCTTGCTTCACATGAAGATCAATCAACAGCATCTGAAAATCTGCAGAATGACTTGAAAGAAACAGAAGACTGGCTAACTAAATGGAAAATACAAGCAAGTGAAAACAAATCAGTTCATGTTACTTTCGGAACCAGAATTGAAAACTGTCCTCTTGTAACACTTTACAACAAGAACGTCCCGAAGCAGACGATGTTAAATATTTAGGTATGCATTTAGATCGCCTATTAACATGGCGTAAACATATTGAAACTAAACGTAAAGAATTACATTTTAAAACATCAAAAATCTATTGGTTATTGGGACCTAAATCAAAACTGTCATTAGAAAATAAGCTTCTTGTTTATAAAGTCGTACTAAAACCAATCTGGATATACGGCATCCAACTGTGGAGAACTGCTAGCAACTCAAACATTGAAATACTGCAGATGTATCAGTCCAAAACTTTACGTTCCATTGTCACTGCACCATGGTATGTACGTAATGATGTCATTATCATGATCTAAACATTTCAACTGAGAAAGAAGAAATCTCTAAATTCAGTAAAAAATACGTGCACCGCTTAAATCAACATTCCAATCATCATGCATTAAATTTGCTGGATAATAGTCAAACAATAAGAAGACTTAAAAGGACCAATGCTCTTGACCTTCCATTCATTTTTACTACAGCTATTTGAAACATTGTTATTTTTCTTTTGGAGTCGTCAAGGGATAACATCTCCACTCATGTCATATTCTTTCATAATATTTACTTATTGTCTCTTGTAGACAGATTGTAAATGTGGTATGTGTTAAAAAAAGTTTAGTGCTTTGAATGAGCTCTTGTTGGGGGACCAATGAAGATTTGCTGTTCAAGACCTTTCCGATCAGAGCATCGGTCCATTATAACCAGAGTTTTCAGGAATGCATATAAGATTATTTTTATTTTTTCCTGACAAGAAGAAGGAACCAATATCAGAATTGGTGTCATCTGTTCTGTGCAAATAATAGATTTAAAAAACGCCGGAAAATGAGCGAAAAATATTGGCATGAAGTGACAAAGGATTCATCGAAACGTCTATGCTGCTCGTGATTGTTGGTTGGGATTGTAAGAATGTTTTGAATTTGAAATAAAAGTTTGATATTTCTTTTCATTTCATTCTTTATACTCCCAGCATATAAATTTAACAAGACGGAGCCTTCGCGTTAACTGCTGTACTTCATAATCACTTCTTTATTCCATGAGGCCTAGTCTCAAGACAACAATGCAGTTAATAGTCGAAACTATTCATAAATCCCTGGCTAATGAGAAAGACAGGCTACGGCGCGACGTCACATACATGGCCAACATTGAACAAGTTTATATTAACATGAGTTTAATATAGCAATTCCTATGTTTTTTATAACTTTGAATATGTGTATTTGTATTAGACGATTGTCAAGATGGCCATGACTAGACCATGATAACCGTGTGACTCTGATTCGAGCCGTAGCCTGTGATACATTAATATGACGCCAAGAGTTGTTTTAAATTGTAATGAAGTCGACCTGGTTGGCGAGTTGGTATAGCGCTGGCTTTCTATGCCCAAGGTTCGATCCCGGGCCAGATCGATGGCATTCAACCTCTTCAGACCCGAATCTGTATATTTTTTTTTAAATTGAAAAGAAAAAAGGTCACATAATCATTCTGGGGTTCCAAAAATCCCAAATCAAGTCTTCACAGAAAATCAAATTTTGGGGCAATTTTGACTCTTGCTGCCCCAAAATTTTAAATTCTAATATATAAATCTGGTATAGAAATGTTGCAAAAGTGATACTCTTCATTTCTATCAAATTTAATTATTCAAAAATTCAAAAGTATCCAAGATACTGCAAAAAAATTAAAATAAAATTATGTATAGTATACGATACACCAGGACTGAAGAGGTTAAGTGTGCTTAAATGCGACAGGCTTATGTCAGTATATTTACTGACATGTAAAAGAACTCCTGCGGGACAAAATTCCGGCACATCCGGCGACGCTGATATAATCTCTGCAGTTGCGAGCGTCGTTAAATAAAACATAACATTAAATTGTAATGAATAATAAATGATGTCATTTCAGAGAATTGTATTCATTTTGAAATTAATACCACAGTTGAGTACTTCAGAATTAGACTACGTTAAATGAATAATTTCAGTCTTTATACTCCCCGCATTGTTTTATCACATCAATTTGTGTACGAATAAGAATTTTTTATTAAATGAAGATTAAGTTGAATATTTCGGTAAGATTTTATGTTTATTTTACATTATTGGTCGGCATTTTGTGACTCGCGAATGAACCCCTTAATACACAAGCAGGGCAGAGGGGTAAGGCACGATCTCTATTCCCTTAGCTATCTCTTGTTCATTGAACGTTAAACAGTATGGATATCCTTCCCTCCTATCTTCCCCTGTGCTGTGTATTTCAGGCCGCATTTTATATGACGTAATCTTTGCCGATTACTGCCGTAGGCCTACATATTTTGAGCCTGAGCGAAACAGCTCGACGCTTATCGCTTGCGTGACGTAGCGCTCTTGGATGACGTCACGGTATTAACAGAAAGTGTGACCAGACTTCTCCAATGTGAAGCTCACAAACGATTCACGTTAAAAAAAATAGTTGGGGATTGATTTTATGGTTGAGCTAACAGGCGTTTGTATTTGTGAATTTCCCTGCTGATTTTGAATTTTTAATAAACAGTTGGATGTAAATTGAAGGAGATATCTATCAGTAGGAGATTAATACGCTTCCTTAATCGATTTTCTTCTGTTATTTTTGGTGTTACTTATTATCTTCTTCTTTCTTGTGAAAGTTGAATGAAGGATCCATTCTGTCTTTTGTGTACTTAGTTTTTCATATCCACAGACCCATAAAGCAGAGTGCCGGTAATTTTTATGACTCCAATCATTAAATCAGTCACTGATTGCTCCATTGTGTGACGATAAACTTACTTCCGTGTTTACAGCTTGCGCATACTTGAAGTGGTATGGCTTACTTGATAACAGGGTGACCATCAATCAGAATTATTTGGTACCCACTGTACTAAGTCCATCAAGAGAAAGTACTAGATCTGGACAAAAAGTACTAGACTAGTTTTCTCCCGGTTTTCACTGTAATTAGGTCATTTTATAATATTAATACCTAATTAAACACAATATTTGTCATTAAACTGGAATAAAACTGCCAAATGAATACCACGTACACTCAGATACATATTTCATATGAAAACATAACAGGGCAAAACTCACAAAAGTGTATCGTAAGTGACAGATTTGCATCGCAGTTTCTTTTATCGGTTAAGTTATAACTTACTTACTTACTTTTAAGGAACCCGGAGGTTCATTGCCGCCCTCATATAAGCCCGCCATTGGTCCCTATCCTGAGCAAGATTAATCCATTCTCTATCATCATATCCCACCTCCCTCGAATCCATTTTAATGTTATCTTCACATCTACGTCTCGGCCTCCCTAAAGATCTTTTTCCCTCCGGCCTCCCAACTAACACTTTATATGCATTTCTGGATTCGCCCATAGTGCTACATGCCCTGCCCATCTCAAACGTCTGGATTTAATGTTCCTAATTATGTCAGGTGAAGAATACAATGCGTGCAGTTCTGTGTTGTGTAACTTTCTCCATTCTCCTGTAACTTCACCCCTCTTAGCCCCAAATATTTTTCTAAGCACCTTATTCTCAGACACCCTTAACCTATGTTCCTCTCTCAGAGTGAGAGTCCAAGTTTCACAGCCATAAAGAACAACCGGTAATATAACTGTTTTATAAATTCTAACTTTCAGATTTTTCGACAGCAGACTGGATGATAAAAGCTTCTCAACCGAATAATAACAGGCATTTCCCATATTTATTCTGTGTTTAATTTCCTCCCGAGTATCATTTATATTTGTTACACAGAGGTTGTTACTGTACCTCAAATAGTTGAAAGACGTTATGTTATAAATTTTATTTCCATTTTGTTTTCCGTCTTCCAAATAATCTAGCATTTAACTTGTGTGCTAACATTTTGTTATTAAAGATTGCAAGTATTTTTGAAATTTGGATGAATTCATTGTTGTAGACTAAATTTTAAATGTAAAACAAAAAAGTTGCATAATAGATTTGTAAAGGAGAGAGAGAGAGAGAGAGAGGGAGGGAGAGAGAGAGAGAGAGAGAGAGAGAGGGAGAGAGGGGGAGAGATATATGTGTAAATTTCAGCATGTGCAGTTTAAATTTGTGCTGGTGATATTGATAAATGCTTTAAGAGACCCAAATCAGCATGTAGGGGCCGTACTACCCCGTGTTCAGTTTTGAATGCTAGCTTCCGCACTTGTTTCTACGCTATATATCCATTAGGTCATCATCACGGAGCGAGTTTAATCCCCAAGGTATAGATAAACGATGTAGGTCATGTCTGTTGTTGACATTGGGTATTGTTCTTTTGTTTTGTCAACAAATGAATGCACCCGTACCTTATATTAAAAATAAGAAATGTTTATATTTTAATTATATAAAACTTTATTTTATCATTAAGATATTTATAGTTTCGCAAATGGATTAACATAACATATATAAATAATATATCAAAAACATGTATTGAGGCTGCAGTCTTCATAAATAGTAAAGTGTTTCATTAAAGTTTTAGGTTAGAGCAAATCTGTAGGAAGCTTCCTTTTCAATCTGCGTTGCGGTCTTTGTGGTGGCATTTGAGCTGGAATCTGATTGAGAAGTTCATTGGAATGACTGATGAAGGATCTGTGAAGTTGTGAATAATAGAGTGCAGGGTAGTGTCTGCTGAAGGTATCTGAAGATCTGAATGAAGGATCGTGTTACGGTTGTACCAAAGTGCATCCACGAATATTGTGAGTATCCGGTTCTGTAGTGTTTGGATTCTAATCGCCTGAGAGTTTGAAGCAGAGCCCCAAATTGCACAACCGTACATCCAGTTTGGCCTTATAAGTGACATATATATATATATATATATATATATATATAATTTTGAGTTTTAATGTTAATAGTGATTACCATTTTGGAACAGATGCATTATAGGACCTACCCTAAATATAAAAATATGCAAAGCCACAAAAAAAAAAGGTCAACGGAAGTACCGTTTCGATCAATTAAATGATCGATATATATATATATATATATATATATATATATATATATTGTTTTCATTATGTTGCCAACCAGTCAATATTGTTGTAAATTAGTTTGATCATAATCATGGCGGCGATTTCAAATGCTATAGTTAAATATAACAAAGAAGTGGATCAAATTCTCCCTCTTGATTTAAAATGTAGGCCTCGAAATGGAAATTATGGAATTATAAATAAGTTGTAAACTTTTAGTTGCTTTATCCATGAATAAAGACATGTAAGCTATGTTTATGGTTCTTATACGAATGTGGTATACTTAGGAGTGAAATGTTTTGCGAAACATGTAATCCTTAAATGAGACTGAAGAAATTTAAAAGTAAACGAGATGAACTCCTGTGGAGATGTCATTGGAAATTAAAGGTATTAAATGATAGACACAGGAACACCGTATCGTAGCACTTTGTGAAATCACTCGGATAACGGAGAAGATGAAACGAAACATCTCCAGTGAGGTCCATGGTAAAATGCTAATTTTACTCCAATTTTGTTTTTAATTCTTTGGTCGATAGAAAATACTAGTAAAAATGTGTTTTTGTGAAAGACTAGTATTTTCCCTGGACCAAAAATGCAGTATAAATGGAGTAGAATTAGTATTTTATAATATATTATAAAGATGACTAATATGAACTTAATTTTATTGTTGTATTAATACCAATGTTGTATTGTTTGAAAGTTTAATGTTACTGTGTTTAAAGTTTAGCTTTGGTTTGTTTCTTTAACTTTATTTTGAATAAAATTTAATATATTGTATAATAAAAGTGAATAATGTAATTTTAATTTCAATGTTGTTGGTTTTATTAAATTATACATGTCTATAGTTACTATGTATTTAGTTTTGTTAAGATGGCATGCTTGATATAATAATCGAAAATATACAATATATAATCGATACTACGGAATACTCGGTGTGAGTCCTATAATGCATCTGTTCCACCATTTTAATGAGGTACTTCAACTGGTAGATTCTATTCCTGATTTGCGCTAGTAATGTAGTAATAATAATTATGTGCATTCCATGTTAGCTTCTCGTCTAAAGTCAATGTAAGATATCTGATTGATTCAACTTTGGTACATCCTCGCCACTTAGCTTAATTGTGTAAGCATCAGTGTTTCTTTTGTATGTAAACATACTGTTTCAGACTTTTTTAGGTTTCATGAGAATCCTCCATTTTCTGCACTATGCATCCAAGCCAAAGACAAACTATTGCAGTTAATTTACTGCTATTTGATTAGGACCTTTACTAAGTACTGCAGTATTATCAGCATAATCAACATACTGAGCTAGAAATAAATTATTAGATTTTGGAAAGTCTGAGGCATATATCAAATAAAGAAATGGACCAAGAATACTACCCTGTGGAACTCCACCCTTAATAGGTTTGGATGATAACTATGAATTTTCAGTTTCTACAGAAAAAGTTCTTCCAAAAAGATAAGATTTAATTACAGTATCTAGTAATATGTATCGCAAAGGAGAGATGTCAGCTTACACAGGAGACCTTCGTGCCACACCTTGTCAAAAGCCTAAGAAATAAATGTCATTTATATTATTATTACAACTGAACTTATACACCTTTCTTAAAACGGACATAATAAAAATAAAATAAAATAAACAAGTGCGAAACTTAGATATTCCGAATATCATAAATAATTAAATAAGTAAAATCGTCTGTCTTTGGTTAGGCTCGGCAAACAAACTTGGACGTCGTAAACACAGAAAGAAGTGCCGAAAGCTTCCATTCAGGATTTAACACGGGGTGAACACTGAAATTGCATAAAAAAAACTAGGTTACTAGGTTTAGTAAGAAAGTCCAGGATAACAGAGAGGGTTTGGAATTTAACGGGTTACATCAGCTGCTTATCTATGCGGATGACGTGAATATGTTAGGAGAAAATCCACAAACGATTAGGGAAAACACGGGAATTTTACTGGAAGCAAGTAAAGAGATAAGTTTGGAAGTAAGTCCCGAAAAGACAAAGTATATGATTATGTGTCGTGACGAGAATATTGTAGGAAATGGAAATATAAAAATTGGAAATTTATCTCTTAAAGATGTGGAGAAGTTCAAATATCTTGGAGCAACAGTAACAAATATAAATGATACTCGGGAGGAAATTAAACACAGAATAAATATGGGAAATGCCTCTTATTATTCGGTTGAGAAGCTTTTATCATCCAGTCTGCTGTCAAAAAATCTGAAAGTTAGAATTTATAAAACAGTTATATTACCGGTTGTTCTGTATGGTTGTGAAACTTGGACTCTCGCTTTGAGAGAGGAACATAGGTTAAGGGTGTTTGAGAATAAGGTGCTTAGGAAAATATTTGGGGCTAAGAGGGATGAAATTACAGGAGAATGGAGACCTTTAGGGAGGCCGAGACGTAGATGGGAAGATAATATTAAAATGGATTTGAGGGAGGTGGGATATGATGATAGAAAATGGATTAATCTTGCTCAGGATAGGGACCGATGGCGGGCTTATGTGAGGGCGGCAATGAACCTCCGGGTTCCTTAAAAGCCAGTAAGTGAGTAAGGTTTAGTAAGAAATTGTCACGAGCGGTCATTCTATAACGATGATCAGTAATTGGTAATTATTTACTTAAACGAGATCTCTTTTGTTACTGGGGCATGCGCAGTTTTGTAGTTGATAAACATCTGTAAAGTTAATAAAAAGTTTCATTGTGAAAAGTTGAACAAGGCAGGGAAGCAGATAAACATCGGAACATGCTCACAAACATGACGAAGTGATCTTGTAAAGTAAACTATTCGTAGACGGGAAGGTAGACTTCTCAGTTCAGTATCAGTGATGGCACGTTTTAGCATCGTAATACTTGGTTCATACTTGGGAGATCTGTAGCCGGTATGTGGGTCGGGGGACGCAGACCGGTTCGCCCATGCTCGCACAGTCCTCCATTGGTGCAGCGGCCATAACTACGATATTGCCACAGGTGCAGCGCAGCACCACAAGACGGCGCCAGACAGACATGATGTACTTATTGTTAGCGAAGTCGAGAACACAGTCATTGTCACGAACATTATAGTAGTATACGTTACAAGAGCGGTATGTTGACGTTTTCATGGTAGAGGAAAAGATTGAAAAAGCGAAACGTAGTTGAGCTTTTTTAATTTCCGAGAACATGAAAACAAACATACCGCTCGTGTATCGTACATTATTTTGTGCGAAGATCGTTTATTACATACCTGAAAGACGAATTTCTAATTAGTTGCAATGAAATCTCCATCTTGGTTTCTGTTTAATGACGCCAACTTCGGAACACCAAAATATCTTTCTTCAACATTGTTGCTGTAAAATGTTTTCTGTGTTTACTACACTCCAGCAGGCCGTGATATACGTCTGTCTTTTTTTTCCCCCAGTCTATAAATGCGAACTTAAAACAAACGGTAACGTTATGTAATGATTTATTTTTCATTTTAATATTTTAACAATATTATTTATATAACATATTGCAGTAATAACATCGGCATCTGGAATCTTGTTGATTTTTTCACGGCTTCCTTAATGTTACTTGTATCAGGAATGCAATAAGTTTCGTGGAGTAGTAGACTTTACTTAATTTTTGCAAATATTTAAAAACAATAATTAACATTGGAATTTAGGTGAAATTGCAGTGGTAAGTTTCCAATTTATAATTATTACTATGTTAAACGTCTCTAAAAATAATATGTTAAAAGCCTAAAGCAGTAAAATGAATGTCGCGCTTAAGCGGTAAGAAGAGGGAAATTGTTATGTGTGTTACGTTGGGAATACTAAATGTGGTATTTCACACTTACCGCGTATTGGTTCTGTGCGGAAAACAAGCAAATACGCACGATCTCGCACAAAAGCATTTGAGGGACACTGGGACCGAGTTTTGAAACTTTTACAGTTTTTTATTAATTTCTTTCAAATTCAGCGGGTTTGTTATGTCTGTACATCTAAATAACGGCTGCAAAACAGTATCTGTCGGATACATGGGGAAGGGCCATTAATCTTTCCCATTGAAGGCTTTAAGGAACCAACCTGGACAAATACCCAATGTCCCATCCCTACCTTCCCGTGGTGCAGCTGTAAGCATAATTTTACGAGCTGAACTAAAGGGAGGGCTACTCATCAATTAGCACTGGTCAGCTTGATGAGTTGACTGAATTTGGTATAATTTTCCTCTATTCAATACCTAATTCCCTCTTTACCCTTTCCTATCCAGTCCTCTGACTGAACTCTTACCTTCTTCGACCCCGACGGCATTAGAGCATTCGAGGCCTAGGGGTTCATTTCCCTTTCCTTCCTCCTCTTTCTACTTTTCTGTTCCTAGTGCTGACCTGCTATGGCACTAAAATCGTCCTTCAGTGGCTTAAGGAGGGAAAGCTGGTGATCAACAAGATCTCCCAGCTAGGTCCAATGGACCCGTCGACCAACAGCAGGTGTGGTCCTCCAGACATTCTGGGGGTTGTGTGTGAATGAAGTAGCCACCGAAACGTTAAAATATGGTGTTCACTTAAATCGGCTACAACTTGCCATTTTCACTCCAATATGAAATGAGTAGACTACCATTAAGGTAAAATTATCCGGAGGTAAAATTGTCCCCCAGTCGGATCTCCGGGCGTGGACTACTTTAATGGTACAGAATCTTATATGGCTGGCCATGATAATATCTTTGAAAAATATTGGAGCGCAAGAGGTCAAATGACTTCATTGCCAAACGCCTGGCATTAGAAGACAACAATAACATTTAAATAACAGTACCATATTTCATCAAGTTTCATTCATTAGTTCCTTAGATATTAATTTTCACATATTTTAATGCTATTAAATTATACGTAAATTCAAAACATCCCTGACGGCTTCAGAATAAATTTGTCATTAAACATTTCTGTGAAGGACTTACATTTCATGATAAATAAAACTGCGCATGGATTTTTAAATTTGAGAAAATTAGTTCATGAGATAAAAATTATTTTACAAAACATAATTTTTGCTTGATAATTTTGTTTCATTTTTAAAAGTTTCATGCAACAGCTTTATGTATTGGAGTATGCTGAGTATTCTTGCAAAGTTTAATGTAAATCGGAACAAATGGAAACCGCTAGGAACTTTATTATTGACCGAGGACGTAGTTTTGAGGAAACTTCATTTTTAGTAGGTGTGATAGCTTTAAAAGACCTGCGCGTAGCACTTAAAAAAATGGTCGCTAGACCTTTAAAGGTAGTAGGCTTGAGCTAAATATAGTTCAGAATGTTACACAAATGCATAAGGTAATTAGGCCTACTTATGTAAAAAAAAAAACCAAAAATACTTATTTTTACTATTTTGGCCAAAAATTCAGTCCTAGTGTCCCTTAAAACGATTCTCAAAGAAGCTTTAAGATTACGTTTGTCAACTGGCATTAACACTTACACTAGCTTACTAATGGATAACAAAAATTAATTCTCTTCATGACTTCTGCTCAATATTGTAATAGTGCTTTAACTTTCCTCATCTCTGCTTCGTTGTTCGTCATATACAGAACCTTTTCCCTCATAGCATTTATTTAACATTATTCTTCTTCATGCTTTTCACCTCATTGCGAAAGCGATTAGATTGTTTTCCTACAGTAGATCAGCTAGTATCCAGTAAACAAAATGTTTCTGAAATCTACATCTAAAATTCAAGTTATGTAAAGATTATTAATTTATTGGTCGTATCTGTTATGGTTATTGTTAGTTAATAACGAAAAAAAAAAATTCGCTCCGGTGCCGGGCATCGAACCCAGAACCCCCAGTTCTACTCACTGGACGCTCTACCACTGAGCTACGTCGAGGCTCAATCCACAGCACCGGATCTAATGTTTCTCCTTTGTGGTCTTACTCCATGTTCGATGCAAGGAGCGCACTCATATGAGTGACTTATGCGGCCGGGACTCCACAGTTTGTTTGCACTGTTATACGAAATATATGTACAAATTATGAATTTATTCGTCCTACAGAATTGTCTGTTATGGTTACTATTAGTTAATTACGGCGTAGCTCAGTGGTTCAGCACCCAGTGGCACCTAATGCTTCCCTACCCCGTTGATCTAGTTTTAATCTCTATGGTTAATAACTGCGTTGTATTCTACCAAATACCTATAACCAGTTTCATTGGACTCAAAGGATGTTCTGTCAGTTGAAACAATTGAAAATATCAGATTTTTCAAAAGCGCAAGGTAACTTTAATTGCTGATATTTTCATAATTTTCTACACAATCTTAAAAATTCTAACACTGGCTTATCACACAGGAAATGAGATTTTTTGCATCACCATGACAGCGAGTTTTGCTTGTTTCTGATTGTTCTAGTGGTCGTGTTATCAGTAGGTACTTTCCTGTAACTTGGCCTGCAAGGTCGCCAGATATTAATCCAGCAGATTATTGGTTGTAGATTTATCTGAAGGAAAGAGAGTTTTTGAGCAAACCTACGACAATTGATGAGTTGAAGGACTCCATCGCACACACTGTGGCAGATATTGCAGAACACGAATTGAGAGCTGCTGTATACAGCATTGAAGAGAAGGTGCTACTTTTACAAGAACTAAATCCTGCAATATACAACAGCTGCGATGAAGTTACAGCAATGGGTGGTGATCAAAAATTCCATTTCTTGTCTAATATGTCAGTGCCAGACTTTTTAAGATTGTGTAGAAAATGAAGAAAATATTAGCAAATAAAGTTCCTGTTACTTTTGAAAAGCGTTATGTCAGGTAAAGAACATTAAGGAACTCTTAGGTTTATATTTGCACAGTTGCCCTCTCTGCCTGCAGCTGTTAGCTGCATCGCTGGAAACAGCAGATCTTCTCTCTTGAATCACTAATTAATTTTTTAACACTACCTCACACCTATTACCATACCAAATTTGTCCCCGATTAAAATATACGGCACCGAAATTCCGTTCAGTGAATCAGTAAAAAAATCTAGGTATTTATATGGATAAAAGTTTAAATTGGAACATTCAAGTTGCAGAAACCTGCAAAAAAGTATTCTCATTAATCCACTCGTTTAGGCGATTGAAGAATTTTCTACACTTTCCCATGAAAAAAATGTTAGTGCAAACACTCGTGATGCCCCACTTCGATTACTCTGATATTCTGCTTACTGACCTAAGCGTTACTTCGGCGCAGAGACTACAACGTGTTCATAATATGTGCGTCCGTTTCGTCTGCAATATTCGCCGGGCTGATCACGTAACACCATCCCTCGAAATGTTGTCCTGGCTCCGTCTAGAAGATCGTAGGAAAATCCACTGTCTTTCCCTTCTCTTTCATATATTTGATTTCTCCACTCCTGTCTATCTTGCGTCTCGTTTTCAAAATTTATCCACCCATCATAACCTAGACACACGATCACAACACTCCTCAGTATTATCCATTCCTTCCCACCGAACATCCTCATATTCATCTTCTTTCACTGTGGCTGTTCCTCGGCTTTGGAATTCCCTACCGAGTAATGTCAGGGACTGTCAGACATCAAACCAATTTAAGAATAGACTAACGAAATATTTTTCTAACAATTCTTGTTAACAATAATAGCTGTTTCAGGTTTCTCAATGTTTAATGGTTATATATATATATATATATATATATATATATATATATATATATATATATATATACACATCACAGAATAAATATTTAAATTACCTCATTATTATTATTATTATTATTATTATTATTATTATTATTATAACTATTTCTTACCAATGTTTATTATTGTCACACTAACATTACTTATCCAACTTTCATTATTTACTTTCATGTTGTTTTGTGGTCTAGATATTAATGTAATAACTATGTAACCAATTCTATTCTATTAGAATAAAATTAGAGTCTGGCTGGGCGGAAGAGAAGGCCTACTGGCCTTAGCTCTGCCAGATTAAATAAATAAATAATAATAATAATAGGGCTAATAATAATAATTATTATTATTATTATTTTTATTATTATTACTTTTATTATTATTATTTTTATTATTATTATTATTTTTATTATTATTATTTTTATTATTATTTTTATTATTATTATTATTTTATTATTATTATTATTATTATTATTATTATTATTATTATTATTATTCATCCACCTAACGCGGATTACAATAGTGCAGGGCTTTCACGTCATCCACGGCTTTCCCGCGACAGCAGTGTGGATTGCTCAACAAGACACCGGCTGTATTATTCCACACTGATGCAATTCTTTCTAAATAATGACACAACAGCCAAAATATATCGGTTCGAGGCTGTCCTGGTCATGTGATCCAACACTACCCACTGCCCAGCGCTGGCATTGAGCTCTCCTCCGCATTTCTCTGCGGATCTGAAGTGGGTGAACACGGCCAGCGCGCTAACATCCGAAGCACTGGTCTCCCAGTACGCATATATGACATCCATCGTCGTCATCATCATCATCATCATCATCATCATCATCATCATCATCATCGTCATCATTACCATCGTCGTCGTTTTCCAAATCACAGAAGCGTAGTACAGACGTGGACAATTTATTAGACTAAATTAATTATATGTGCAACGAAACTGTATTTATCGGTAGGAATAATGAACAAAATAGTAATATGCGTTACACGAGCGGTATGTTGACGTTCTCATGTTCGAGGAAAAAGATTGAAAAAGCGAAACGTAGTTGAGCTTTTTTAATTTCCGAGAACATGAAAACAAACATACCGCTCGTGTATCGTACATTATTTTGTGCGAAGATCGTTTATTACATACCTGAAAGAGGTATTTCTAATTAGTTGCAATGAAATCTCCATCTTGGTTTCTGTTCAATGACGGCAACTTTGGAAAACAAATATATCTATCTTCAACATTGTTCCTATAAAATGTTTTCTGTGTTTACTATACTGCAGCAGGCCGTGATATACGTCTGTCTTTTTTTCCCCCCAGTCTATGATGAGTCTGGAATCTTGTTGATTTTATCACGGTTTCCTTAATGTTACTTGCATTACAAATGCAGTAACTTTTGTGGTGTTGTAGAGTTTGCTTAATTTTTGCAAATATTTAAAAACAATAATTAACAGTGCAATTTGGATGAAATTGCAGTGGTAAGTTTCCAATTTATAATTATTACTATATTGAACGTCTTTAAAAATAATATGTGAAAAGCCTAAAGCAATAAAATGAATATGACGCTTAAGCGGTAAAAATAGGGAAATTGTTATGTGTGTTACGTTGGGAATACTGAATGTGGTATTTCACACTTACCGCGTATTGGTTTTGTGGGGAAAGCAAGCAAATACGCACGATCTCGCACAAATGTATTTTGCACAGATATAATGAACAGAAAATTGAGTCTTGAGGTTACTAATATTCTGTGAACATTCCCTTATTCTTCATCAACACGTTGATTTTTTCAGGGATGCTGGAAACCAAAGATTGATACTTTCTTTGAATATCAGCATCATT
This sequence comes from Periplaneta americana, assembly GCF_040183065.1. Classification (NCBI taxonomy): domain Eukaryota; kingdom Metazoa; phylum Arthropoda; class Insecta; order Blattodea; family Blattidae; genus Periplaneta; species Periplaneta americana. The sequence continues at coordinate 7,754,788 of NC_091131.1, read as the reverse complement.
TAGCCAGATATCAGACAGTGCTTAAATCAGTCCGTGTGTGGTTGTAAGCCTCTTTTTGTTCACTTTCTTCTTCAGTATAGATCACAGATTTTCAATTTCGTTCATGTCCGGTCTTCATGCAGGCCATGGAAGAATATCTTATGCAGTATATAATTAAAACACCAGCAGTACCAACTTAGCCAGAAAAAAAAATACTTAACCATTGGAAAATGTACCACAAGATGTAAACAATCATGTTTACAACAATAGATACTATGTGAATTATACTGATAGTTGAAATGACGAATTATATTATGTTTCCAAGAAAACGTTTTAGTCTAATAATTGGTCCACGTCTGTAGTGTTTGGTAAGTACAACGAAAATAAAAATTCTTGTTTCAAAACACTTCACTATTAAACCGACTTTTGAATTTTATTCACTTCAGATAATTCTCTCGCCTGCAGTCAACCATCGAACTTGGACCCCTCATCATCCTTTGTCGTCTTCTACATCTCTTTTCTTTTTACTCGTAGGGGAATACACTGTTTAATGCATTTTCTGAAGGACAAGGTTTTTGTAAGACATTTAATACTCAGTTGATAGTAGTAGGTATAAGAGATATTTATTAATTAATTTTGAGTAAGATGTGGTGATAGGTTTTCTAGTTTTATTGAATGTATTTTATGCACTTAAAATCTAATTTTTCATTCATTCATTCATTCATTATTAGCACTACAGCCCATGAAGGGCCTGGGGTTCCTTAATCAGTAGAAACCATTCATACCTATCTTGAGCCCGTTGTCTCCATCTCTTGCATCCAACTCTCCGCAGATCATCCTCCACATCCTGAAGCCACCTCAGCCTTGGTCTTCCTCTCTTCCTTAATCCTCCTTAATCCATATAATGCCCGTTTAGGTAGTCGGCCTTCTGGCATACGTTCAAGATGTCCCAACCATCTAAGTCTGCCTTTCTTAATGAAGGAAACTATACTCGGCTCTCCATACAGTTCCATTAGTTCTTTATTTGTTCTACTTCTAAACTGACCATTTTCAAAATGGGGACCATATATCTTTCTCAGGACTTTTCTTTCCCAAACTGCTAGCATATTTTCATTATTTATTGTTAAAACCCAAGCTTCGCTAGCATATGTAACCACTGGTCTTAGAATAGTTTTATAAATTATTTTATGCTCGACCATGCCGAAATGTAGTAATTATACACCTGGTAGCAGACCTTTAATGCATGTCATTAAAGTACACCTACTCATTAAAGGTCAGGTCTTTCAGCCAATGACGACTCAGGTTACAACTGTTCAGCCAATGACAGGTCAGCTTTCTACCGTTATAAAACCGCAAGTATCGATTATTCTCGGATATGCAATCGAAAGAGAATTAACGAAAAGTCACGGAGGCTGGAAATCCAATACTGTCGCAGAAGGTTATGTTCTGTTACTATAATAATTAGCGTTAATTGTAAATAATATTCAAATAAATTCAATTTGTCATCTCGTTTTTCAATGTCTAATTTATTTTGAATGTTATCTCTGTAGGTTCTTATGGCCTAGCAAGGTCAATGTGGACATCTGTTCGTCGGAAAAAATCAATATTTTCGCGTCTGCGCACATCTCACAACATACGGGACATTGCTAAAAAATTAATAATATCAAGTTAGAAATATGGTCGAGCATAAAAAGTCGTATGAAACTCGCCTATAATGGTAATTAAGAAGCTCGTATGAAAATTATGAAACTCGCTTGCGCTCGTTTCATAAATATCCATACTCACTTCTTAATTACCTTCATTATAGGCTCGTTGCATAATATACTATTCTTTGCAGATCTGGATAATGAACCGAGTTTAAATAGTTTTCCAAGCCCAAACAGGCACCTATTACCGGCCATTATTCTTGTCTTTATTTCTGAGGATATATAATTATTGTTTGTAATCATTGTACCTAAATATTTAAAACTTGTACAATTTTCAAAATTATGGTGATGAAAGACCACATTGTCCTGCTTCTGTACCTCTCTTCTGGATGTTTTCATATACTTGGTTTTTCTTTCATTTATTTCCAACCCAAGCTTTCTCGCTTCTTCCTCGAATTATTGTAGTGGCCCTCATAGTGCTGCCTTTGTTCTTGCAATTATGGCCACATCATCTGCATATGCTAGATGTTGGGTTAAGCGATTAAAATCTAATTTTTAGAGCCTAAAAATCGAAAGTCTAATGATGATTAAACTGGAATAGATCTAATACAGGCAAATCATGCCGAACAATACGTCTAATAGGGAAGATGACGAAATGTTTTGATCGTGTGCTAAGTAGGTATAGCGAGGAAAATCTTTAGCGTTAGTCGGAAGGTAGCTAAGCACAACCTAACCTAGGTATGACCTCCAATTTAGAAATGAACCAAATTTAGTAAATATGAACTATAGATTACGATCTCCGTGGTTAGCAGCAGGAGCATTTTGAGGTGACGCTTGCAAGAAAAGAAATGTCCGAGTTGAATGCCACAATATTCCAGAGGGCATGCGAGTTGCGTGTCATCACATACACAGATATAAACAAATTTAAAGTTATGCAACGTTCTCATTTCCTTTTTTACACTTAAGGGTGATAGCTACATCTTCACGAAGAAGCTAAAGTTGGTAGCTCATGGTTTTAAAAAGTCACATATGTATTTGGACTCGTTTAACTTTGGTCATACATTGATTGGCACCTTTTTCAAAAACTAAAATGGTGTCATTTCATTGTTTTGTAAGACCATTTTATTATTAATTGCTATTTCTCTTCGAGTTTCTGTTCTCTTCAGACGTCATAGTTTCTTAATTTTTCACTCATCATGGTAGTAGCAGTTGGTTTTATGATTGAATCTCTCTCAGTTGGTTGCATCTAAATACAGGGTGATTCACGAGGATTTACCGTCACTTACGGAGCTTATTTTCGAAGACATTCTGAGCAAAAAAGTGTTATGTAAACATTTTTCATAATCTCAATAGGCTATTTTGAAAGTTACACTAATTTGAAGTTGTTTGTAAAGTACCTTTTTTCTTTACTTTTAAGGGTAAAAGAATATTACAAACAGAATATTAACTATTCAGAAGTACCATTTCTTTAATTAGTTAGTATTCTGAAGCTAAAAATGTGTTGTCAGTTGTTTTGTACAGATTTTATTTTTCAATTTTTAACTAAAAACGACATCATTTTTACGCACTTATGACAAAAATTATTACAAATCATAGGACTTTAGGAACTTGATTCTTTACAGTTTAATTATGCATCCTAATGTACAGTAGTGCCAAAAAAAACCTGACCGACCCTTGTAGCTGATTTCAGAGCCTTGTTCACTCCAGAGCACGATAGACTGGTAACTAAGACTTTCGTGGTTCGAATCCTGCCTGGGAATGAATTTTGTTTTGTTCCTTATTCAAATTTATTCCCAATACTTTTCGATTGCTGGTAAAATTCATGTTCTGGGAATAATAAGTTAATTAAGTACCGTAGTAAAATATCACTGCAATCGAAAAGTATTGGGAATAAATTTGAATAAGGAACAAAAAGAAATTTCCTTTCCAGGCAGGATTCGAACCACGAAAGTCTTAGTTACCAGTCTATCGCGCTCTGGAGTGAACAAGGCTCTGAAATTAGCTACAAGGATCTGTCCGGCTTTTTTTTTTTTTTTGCCACTACTGTACAGTCTTGAAGAATTTACAAGAGTGGCGTGATTTGTAACAATTGTTGTGATAAATGCGTAATAAAATGTAATTTTGTATTTAAAAATCGAAAAAAAAATCTGTACGAAGCAACCAACTATGGAATTCACAGCACATTTTTAGCTTCAGAATAATACGATGAAAGAGTAATGGAACGGAGAAAAATTCTCTCCGGCGCCGGGATTTGAACCCGGGTTTTCAGCTCTACGTGCTGATGCTTTATCCACTAAGCCACACGGGATACCCACCCCGGCGTCGGACAGAATCGTCTCAGATTAAGTTCCAACTCTTGGGTTCCCTCTCCGTTCCATTACTCTTTCATTGTATGATGACGCAGAATATCTGCATGGAAATATCATATGTACTTCGGTACATTAAAATAATACTAGTGGCTTGTGCAGCAAATGCTGCAAATTAAGTTCGTTAGACGTTCAAATAAAAATGTTTCAGATTTATTTTCAGTGAAGAATACTTGTCTTTTTGATAGTTGTTTGCTTCCATAATAATGAAACATAGTCCCTCTGAATGGATTTTTTTAGGCCAAATACTTTCTCTTGAACCTATCCAACTTCAGTTTTTGAGTTTCAACGCGAAAACGCAAGTATCAATGTCAGGACGATAGCAGTAGCTATTTCAGGTCATTGTGGATTGTAGGCGAAAGTTAAAAAAATGTCAGGTTTGCTAAGCTTTCGAACAATAGCATTTTCGTATAGCTGCTGCATGTAGAACTTGAAATGTAGAGCGTAAAATCATTTTATCCTACTAAGAGATCTTGCTGAAATGATCTGGAGACTACAAAATTTTCTAGGCCTCTTATTTTATCAGTAAGTAATACCTTTTGATCTTTCCTTAGGAACTGTAATTTTTGCGCTCTGTCGAGCCAATACTGAAGACAATGACACATATCAATATCTACACTACACCGCCATTAAGTATATGAAAAAGACCCAACCCCACTGGGCTAAAAAATATTTGATTTTTAATAACAATATTATTATCTTACTTAAGTTTTCTAGTTATATATAGCAGCCACTCAGTAAATTATAGAAATGAAGATCTAAATTAAGATATTCTCTACATTTACTTACATAACCTCAAAACTTTTCAGTTTCATGCCATCAATATAGCATCAATATTATGTACAATTAACGAAAAATAGATGCATCATGATATTAACTATAATAATATTTAATTTCTAATGATAATAATGTCATCAAATTATCAGGTCGAAATTTCGAATAGGTTTGCCACTTTAGAAAGTTCCGACGAAGTTGAGAAAGAATTAGATGTTAATAGCGTGTGGGAAAATATCAGAGATAGTATCAAAATTGCAGCTGAGCAGAGCATAGGTTATTATGAAACTAAGAAAAAGAAACCGTGGTTTGATGAAGATTGTTGCATGGTAGTAGAAAGAAGGAAACAGGCAAAATTGAAATTCTTACAGGATCCAGTTGAGGAGAAGAGAGATAATTATTTCAATGAAAGACGGGAAGCAAGTCGTATACTTAGGAATAAAAAGAGAGGTTACTTGAAGGAAAAACTGAATGAGGTAGAAACAAATAGTAAGAATAAAAACATTCGAGATTTATATAAGGGTATAAAGGAATTTAAGAACGGATATCAGCCAAGGGTAAACGTGATCAAGGATGAGAATGGTGACTTGCTTGCAGACTCTCCATCAATCCTAAACAGATGGAAAAACTATTTTGCGCAACTACTAAATGTACATAGGCCAAATAGAAATGATCGGGACGAAATTGAAATACAAACTGCTGAGCCATTTATACCCGAACCCACGCTTTCAGAAGTCGAAATTGCGATAGAAAATCTGAAAAAGTACAAGTCTCCAGGTATCGATCAAATTCCAGCAGAATTAATACAAGAGGGTGGGGGTGCATTATATAGCGAAATTTATAAACTTGTACTTGCTATTTGGGAAAAGGAAATTGTACCAGAACAATGGAAGGAGTCCATAATTGTACCTATTTTTAAAAAGGGGGACAAAACCAACTGTGGTAACTTTCGAGGAATATCACTTTTGTTGACGTCGTACAAAATTTTGTCCAATATTCTTTTGAGAAGATTAACTCCGTACGTAGATGAAATTATTGGGGATCATCAGTGCGGTTTTCGGCGTAATAGATCGACTATTGATCAGATTTTTTGTATTCGACAGATAATGGAGAAAAAATGGGAGTATAAGGGTACAGTACATCAGCTATTCATAGATTTCAAAAAGGCTTATGACTCGGTTAAGAGGGAAGTATTATATGATATTCTTATTGAATTTGGTATTCCCAAGAAACTAGTTCGATTAATTAAAATGTGTCTCAGTGAAACATACAGCAGAGTCCGTATAGGTCAGTTTCTATCTGATGCTTTTCCAATTCACTGCGGGCTAAAGCAGGGAGATGAACTATCACCTTTACTTTTTAACTTCGCTCTAGAATATGCCATTAGGAAAGTTCAGGATAATAGGCAGGGTTTGGAATTGAACGGGTTACATCAGCTTCTTGTCTATGCGGATGATGTGAATATGTTAGGAGAAAATACACAAACGATTAGGGAAAACACGGAAATTTTACTTGAAGCAAGTAGAGCGATCGGTTTGGAAGTAAATCCCGAAAAGACAAAGTATATGATTATGTCTCGTGACCAGAATATTGTACGCAATGGAAATATAAAAATTGGAGATTTATCCTTCGAAGAGGTGGAAAAATTCAAATATCTTGGAGCAACAGTAACAAATATAAATGACACTCGGGAGGAAATTAAACGCAGAATAAATATGGGAAATGCGTGTTATTATTCGGTTGAGAAGCTCTTATCATCTAGTCTGCTGTCCAAAAATCTGAAAGTTAGAATTTATAAAACAGTTATATTACCGGTTGTTCTATATGGCTGTGAAACTTGGACTCTCACTCTGAGAGAGGAACATAGGTTAAGGGTGTTTGAGAATAAGGTGCTAAGGAAAATATTTGGGGCTAAGCGGGATGAAGTTACAGGAGAATGGAGAAAGTTACACAACACAGAACTGCACGCATTGTATTCTTCACCTGACATAATTAGGAACATTAAATCCAGACGTTTGAGATGGGCAGGGCATGTAGCACGTATGGGCGAATCCAGAAATGCATATAGAGTGTTAGTTGGGAGACCGGAGGGAAAAAGACCTTTAGGGAGGCCGAGACGTAGATGGGAGGATAATATTAAAATGGATTTGAGGGAGGTGGGGTATGATGATAGAGACTGGATTAATCTTGCACAGGATAGGGACCGCTGGCGGGCTTATGTGAGGGCGGCAATGAACCTTCGGGTTCCTTAAAAGCCATTTGTAAGTAAGTAAGTAAGATAATAATGTCATCAAACCACCTCAAGTTTCGTAGATTTGAATATCCAATACACAGCTGTACTCAGAAAATTGTTATACACTGCAGAATCAGTTTTTAATAACAAATTGAATTGAGCTCTAAATATGTCGGCAATCCTGCAGGTCATGGCCTTCGTGTAATAGCCTATTGTTTATTGTAGTGTGTGTTTTGTTCTGTAGTGTGTGATTTGATAAAATTAGTTCTCAAAACTGACAACAGATGGATTTTGGAAAATAGAAAATTATGTAGGAAAATTGACATTTCACTGAAAACTACTACTTTTCCGAAAAACTATGGATTCCAAGCTTCAAAATGAGGGGCCATTTATTAAAATCCGTTCAGCCGTTTTCCCGTAATTTCCATTACCAGTTCAAATTATATATATAGATATATTCAGAATAATAGCTAATTGGAGAAATGATACTCCTGAATAGTTCATTATGTATTTGTAATATTCTTTTACCCTTAAAACTGAAGAATAATGGAATTTTACAAACAATTTCAAATTAGCGTAACTCAGAAAATTTTGAGATTAGGACAAATGTTTATATGACTTTTTTTTTTTGCTCAGAATGTCTTGGAAATAAGCTACGTAAGTGACGGTAAATCCTCGGGAATCACCCTGCGTAAGTTTCAGTAGATAGTGTTACTACAGTAAATATGTAAGTAATTTAAAACTCAGTTTGTTTCACTCACCCAGTAGTGTTACGTTACTGAAGAGAGCTGACTTAATTATGTTCTTACAGCATGTGTTTGAAGTCTGCTTCAGATTAATTTTGTTTCGTTTTCGGGGATTGGACCGTTCCTTCATGAGGGTCGTCCACGCATGCAATCCATGCGTGTCTTACTTCTGTGGCCGGGAGGAAAAAGGTCTTAAGTAAAAATTTTATACTTTTCAGGAAATCAGTAGAAAGATTGCAATTGGTGTCAATTATAGAATTTTTTTAGTTAAGAGGTTTTTCCTGGATATTATTTGTTTATATTTCTATTAAAATAGATAATGTTGCTCATTTAACAATTTTCTTGATTATTTCCAAAAATAGCCACACTTAAGCCCATTTAAGACTAGAACCCAAACTGAGTAGAAGGGACTATGTAAACATAAGACCTTTTTCATGTCAAAATAAATGAAAAATGTAAGTTATTAGGAATGCAAAATGGGTCTTAAACAATTATAGGACTGTTTACCTGGTGCTTAAAGTTTTAAAAGGAAAGGGCATCAGTATGTGATAAAATGTCTAAAATACAAGTTAGACCTTTTTAATAGGGAAGCATGGAACGTAAACATGTGATGTTTGTAAGGAATAAAGTGTTAAATATACTTAAGTCCTTTATTCTGTGTGTGCTCGTTTCAAAAAGTACTTAGGACATTTCGTAACGCTCTATAAATCCAGTCAGGAGTCTTATTTGACTTTAGCCGTTTTTACCAGATTGTAGAGAATTGTTTCCGCTTTCAGAATAAATAAAAATCTCATTTTCACAAAAAAACTGACTTAAGACCTTCTTCCTCCCGGCCACAGACTTAATAATCCCGCATGGACTTTAAGGAATAGGCTCGCAATCTACACAGGTACTGTGACGGAGGTTCCCATCAACACCTCGCAGGTCTGCACCATCTTCATCTGCGCCGTTTGGCAGCATGGACGAGTGAGGGGGAGGCCCACCTCTTATGATACGCAAGGAGGAAATCCTGTCCCCGAGCGTGGGCGTCGTGTGGCGGTCGATTGAGCGGATCACAGGAATTTGCATGTGCAATGCGGAGCACTTTCTGATTACCGCCAAGTTGTATGGAGAGACTTGCATAAAAAACCATATTCCAGCCGCTGCTAACTTCCGCATTTTAAACGCAATCTGTTGCGTCGGTGTTCAGATCTCACGCACTCTGCATATTATGTGTCAAGAGATGACTTTTTGGTAGCTTCAACACACAATTATGTCACAAGACGTAATATTAATTCAACATTAGTAGAACCTAAATGTCTCACATCTGCTGGTCTAAAGCATAGCAATTTTGGCCCTCGGTTGTACAATGCTTTAACTAAATTACACCCAGAACTTCTAACATGTAACCCACTAACATATAACAAGAAAATTAGAAACGTGTTAATATCTTCAATTTGATTAAATAAATTTATATCCTATGTGTATGAATTAATCAACCTATATTATATTTGTATTCTATAATTTTGAAATATATATTAGTCCTACTTTTCACGTGCGATATTATTCTTCTCTAGTGTTAATATTATATTATATATTTCCATTGCCGCTGTAATTATATTTTAGTTCCTATTTTATTTTACTTATTTATTTTTATTCTTATTATTTTTTTATTTTTTATTTTAATATTATATCTGAACTGCGACCGAGCACGAGCGCTGCTCATTCGGTCTCAAATTTTGTTAATACTTTCTGTATCTTCTTTTTATATTGCTTGTATTATTTTATTTATATTTCTCTTGTTTGTTTTGTAATTATATTCTTTATTCTGTATATTTAAATTTAAATAAATAAATAAATAAATAAATAAATAAATAAAATAAATATAAATTTAGGGAAGAAAATTATTTGCAACTGTTACCCGGCCCCGGAACAATTTTTCCCTCGAAATTATTCAAATCAGCTTCATAGGGAGTTATACCTCAAAGCTTGATTTGCATAATACACGTCACTGTTCGTTAACAGAAAACCACAATTTAAGTCACACAGAGTTAGTGTGCACTCAATGTTGGTTGCTTGACGGTTGTCAGCCCACTTTGAGGTCTGTGGATATAGAGGGAAAAATTGGATCGGTGTCTGGTAGAGTTACCGGGTAGCTCAGTTGGTAGAGCATTGGTACATTTAACCAAAGGTCCCGGGTTCGATACCCGGCCCCGGAACAATTTTTCCCTCGAAATTATTCAAATTAACTTTACAGGGAGTTATACCTGAAAGCTTGATTTGCATAATACACATAATACGTTAACAGAAAACCACAATTTAAATCACAGAGTTAGTGTGCACTCAATTTTGGTTGCTTGACGGTTGTCAGCCCACTTTGAGATCTGTTGATATAGAGGGAAAAATTGGACCGGTGTCTGGTAGAGTTCCCGGGTAGCTCAGTTGGTAGAGCGTTGGTACGTTTAACCAAAGGTCCCGGGTTCGATACCCGGCCCCGGAACGATTTTTCATTCGAAATTATTCAGAAAATTGTTTAATTTATACTAAATACTATACTTATTTAATGTTCCACATGAAACAAAACTTAATACAATTTAAATATTGTTTGCTGCCAACAGTGCAGCTCAGTTGAGAACTGAAAACCCTGCCGTCCTCAGGGCACGTTGGAGAAGTTACTTGGGCTCCTTAAGAACCATTGCATTTTTTTTACAAAAAATGTTGTGGTTATATATTATCACTTCATTGTAGTCATTAAGGACATAATGATAATAATCACAATTTATTGCATAATAACACAATAGTTATTGCCCAGGTAACGTCAGCTGATTGATGTTCTGCGCATGCGTAACTTTCCCGTAACGATAAACTAATAATGTGACGTACTAATCAGATTCGTTTAAGATGAAGTTTTACGGCAGACGAAATGACACTATAGACAGTGTTGCCAACTGGAGTGAACGGAAAGTCGTCAAACCGTATTTCAGAAATCACTAGATTCTTTATTATCAATGGAAGAAATTTTATTTTTGTCGCTAGAGGGTGCTGAAAAATCGCTAAATTCTTTAAGCAATTGAAAAGCTAAAATAAATTATCGCCGAACATCGTTAGAAGTCGCTAAATTGGCAACACTGACTATAAGCATAGGCGTGAGTTAGAGTTCGTGTGAACATAACCTCAAATACTATTTGTGCACATTCTTCGCCAATTCATGAGTGTTAATCAAATCTAGACTTCGGCAAGCCTCGTTCCTGAATGTTAATGTTGTCTAGTCAACTGTCCGAAGACAGGTTTGAATCTCATAAGTAATACCAATAAGACATCACTTATGAGGCAACTAGGCCAGGAGATAATGGGTAGGGTGACTAGTTCCTTTCTCCCTTCAATCCATACATCGCTTACTAGCTACATATTACACTAATCAGACTAGATGCATTCAAACAGTTGTTCTTCCTCTGACACATATCGTCAAGTGAGATGTATGCCTGATAAAATAGATGTATACAGGGTTAGTTAAAGGTCCCGCACCACCTAAATAACTTTTGAAGCATGCGGTTCAGTGATATGAAACCTGGTATGTGAGGATAACCATATACTAAGAACTCAATAATGGTATTACCGAGTTTTTTCAACTTCCGGTTTAACCGGAAGTAACTCCAACTCTCTTATTTTAAATGAAACACCCAATATATTTTTTTTATTTTTGAATAGTGCTCATTAAGAGCTTTTAAAAAAGTACCCACACTCAATACTTCTGTACAAATTCAGTGTTGCTAAGTCAAGAAAACAGAAAAGTGTATCGGATATTAAAATAATAAAATAAAAACAAAACAAACCTAGCTCACCTTCTAAATTATGTGTTCAAATTGGTAGCCCTCAGCTGCTTTACAGTGTGTCACTCGATCATAGAAACCATTTAAGGAATGTTTTAACCACTTCCATTTTATTTAGCAATACTGAATTTGTACAGAAGTATCAAGTGTGGGTACTTTTTTGAAAAGCTCTTAATGAGCTTTATTCAAAAATAAAAAAAAATATATTGGGTGTTCCATTTAAAATAAGAGAGTTGGTGTTACTTCCGGTTAAAGCGGAAGTAGAAGAAACTCGGTAATACCATTATTGAGTTCTTAGCATATGGTTATCCCCACATACCAAGTTTCATGTCACTGAACCACATGCTTCAAAAGTTATTTAGGTGGTGCGGGACTTTTAACTAACCCTGTAATATCAGTCAGAACCTCAGTCAGAGATAGTTAAGTTTATGTCCTCCAATAAATCATCTCTAATGCCTCCAAATGCTGTGATCTGAAGCAATTTTTCCATTTTTTGTCTTTACCGTATGTAATCACTCGTTAACTGGGCAGAAACTCTCTCATACTGAAGACTGTTATTGTAGGTACCGTATTCTGTTACGTGACATTAGAGTACATACCGTATTAGGAAATACGTTATTGCAAAAATGTTCTAATATTTACCTATTAGACTAATCCTTATTCTTTGCTGGGCAGGTTAGAGAAATCACGTGGTTGGGCACTTGGGGGTCTTTAAGGACTCCTGCACTTTTTTACAAAAAAAATCCGGTTATGTTTTACCTCTTCACTGTAGTCAGAAGCACATAAATCACAATCTATTATAACAATCATTTACAGCTGTTTTAACAATTATTGTACAGTCAAAACAGCAATTAAACTATATTTCCATTGGGATCTTCAAAAGCCCCAAGTACCCATCGAAGAAATTTCTAAATTTCAGATAAATTTATGACAAGAAGGAAACAAATTTTTAAATTTCAGAAATCAATTAATTTGCAAAATCAATCAAATAGAGATATTTTGGATTTTGGTGAACCAAGTATATATACAATTAATACTTGAGGAGAAAAATTCCCTCCGGCGCCGGGGATCGAGCCCGGGTCCTTGGTTCTACGTACCAAGCGCTCTGACCACTGAGCTACGCCGAGTTCAATCCACAGTACCGGACCGAACCCTCCTCCTTCAGTGTTTCCCTTTGTGGCCTGACTCCAAGTTAGGCATATATGTTAACGTATATATCCAATGTCAACTGCCATTATACTAGGAGCGCACTCAGCTGAGTGACTTGTTTGGCCGGGATTCCGCAGTTACGTGCACAGTAATCTGTACAGACATGCACTGCAGCTATGTGAATATTATATATTTATTAGTTTGTCCTACAGAATAATACCTGTCCGGTACTGTGGATTGAATTCGGCGTAGCTCAGTGGTCAGAGCGCTTGGTACGTAGAACCAAGGACCCGGGTTCGATCCCCGGCGCCGGAGCGAATTTTTCTCCTCAAATATTAATTGCCAATATAACAGTTATTATTCTGTGGGACAATTAATAAATCTATAATATAGGTATATATACGTTATTCAGTACATATTACAGAACAAGTCTGGGGTCTCTGAACACCCACATGCCCATCGGAGGGTTAAGCTGTGAACATCATCGATAGAATTAATCCAGTTCCTTTAATATTTTTAAGGAAAAGAAGATTGATTACGTCTATGATTTATTATTATGGCGTATTATTATTATTATTATTATTATTATTATTATTATCATTATTATTTTGGGAGAATTTACTGACAGTACACCTACTACTCAGTTTTCTTCGCCTAGGAAATTTTCGATTGTTTATTTTGATATCTCCTGCATTCTAGCTGTCCGACATCTGCTACTAAGAACAGTCCTAGTAAAGGAACATGCACACTTGTACAGTTTACAAAACATGCAGTACTGCAAACACGTTCTGCAAGTACACGTAGTACTACATTCTCCCGTGAAGCATGCAACAATGTATCCTTTACTCTTGGGTCAATTTCTATGAGCAATGTTGCCAAACCAGCTATATCATAACGAAGTCTGGTTATTTTCAACTCTCGTTTAACCAGCGACATAGGCATTTAACCCGGTTCTGGAAAGTTGGGTATTTTTTGCGATGATTAGTTATTTTCGACTAATTTTACACGTATTTTTCTTCCTTGCAACTAAAATTTGAACGTTAATAAAATCTAATTTGTGCATTTTTCTCGTCATGAAGCAGCTTACAATATTCTGAGTTGTGTTCCTATGGACGAAATTATGATTTGTGATGATGATTTTGTCCTTAATGACTACAAAGAAGTAATAATATGTAAATACAAGTTTTTTTTTGTAAAAAAAAAGATAAAGAGACTTTTAAAGACACCAAGTGCCCATCTTCATAACTTCTGTGAGATCGCAGTTAAGAAAATTTCAAAATTTTATGGTGTCTTACAGAAATAAGATCAGAAAAGAAACGGTGCTTAATTGTAACAGAATATAAGGACTATACAATAAATAGAACAGGTAAGAGAAGTGGAAATGAACCGGTATGGAGTAACGCTTAGAATGTCTGACCGTGAAAGGAGCGGGCCGAGGTTAAATCCTGGTTGGAACGAATTAGCTGGTTGATGTTTTTCCCCATTAAGAGCAAATGCTGGGTAACTTTCGGCGCTGGACCGTAAACTTATTTCGCTTGCATTATCACCATTTCAGTCACACGCTGGATAACCATCACAGTTTATAAATATCGTCAAATAACCCAATTAAAAAAAGAAAATTGTAGAACCCGCAGAAATGCAATGTTCCTGAGATTCGTATCCTTCCTGATCAAGTGATCAGGCGATTCGGCACCGGTATGGAAATCGCCGCGGAGGCCGGCAACTTGTCCGACGTTCCTGTGACCACGTCAGCCTATGCCTCACCTGCAGGGGCTACGTGTGCTGCACGATTTTATCCGACATCTGTTCTGTTATTTACATTTGTGTTGATATTATTCAGTTTGAATTGCGACCAGAATTGCAGATTTTCGTGAAAAACTTTTCTCGTAGTCATGTAACCTCCAGAATTAAATTGCGATCAGAATTGCAGAATTTCGTGAAAAACTTCTTTCTCATAATCATGTAATCTCTAGAATTAAATTGCGATCAAAATTGCAGAATTTCGTGAAAAACTTCTTTCTCATAGTCATGTAACCTCCAGAATTAAATTGCGATCAAAATTGCAGAATTTCGTGAAAAACTTCTTTCTCGTAGGCATATAACCTCCAGAATTAAATTGCGATCAGAATTGCAGAATTTCGTGAAAAACTTCTTTTTCGTAGTCATGTAATCTCCAGAATTAAATTGCGATCAAAATTGCACAAATTCCTGAAAAACTTCTTTTTCGTAGTCATGTAACCTTGAGAATTAAAGTCGGCCTGGGTGACGAAGTCGGTAGAGCGCTGGCCTTCTGTACCCTTAGGTTGCGGGTTCGATCCCGGCTCAGGTCGATGACATTTAAGTGTGGTCATGTCAGTAGATTTACTGGCATATAAAAGAACTCCTGCGGGACAAAATTCCGACACACCGACGCTGATATAACCTCGGCAGTCGTTAAACAAAACACACAGTAATTCAAGTCCAGAATTAAATTTCGGTCAGAATTGCAGAATTTTGTGAAAAAATTCCTTTCTCACTGTCAAGTAATTTCCAGAATTAGGTAATGTCAGCAATTAGAGGTAGGCCTATAATATTGACAAGTCTCGTTCTTCCAACACCTTGTGAAGGTAAAATTTACAGTAAAAGTCAGAATGTTACAGTTACATGTTTTTTACCCAAGAATCTAATGGTATATCCCGTGAACAGAGTTATATAGTACTTTGCTTATTTGGTCATTTTAAAGAACCTTTTCGGTTTTAGATGGGCGCTTGATAAGACACTGTAATGTGAGTTACTTCTTGAAAGGTTTTTTTTTTTTTTTTTTACAAACACTTTTCCTTCTTTCATACTTTACGTAGGCTATATTTCTCTCAGAAAGTATTACATATATAATACTGCGTGTTCAGTTCAAAGCGTGTCATGGCTCGCTGTATGCCGTCATGTGGCTAGTCGTTGAGCCTAGAAAATTCAATCTTCCTACACTTCCACAGAGGCGTATTACGTATGTGGCAGAGAAGTTGCCTAGCAAGTACGGCGTTCATTCTGAAGAACCGATACGTACAGTAACGCCAGTAGTGGCAGGAATGTGAACTGTTTGGAAACACGTACTGAGGTGAGTTTTTTCTTACTGTCGGGATATGGGGAGAGGGTTAAGACGATTACTTACGTATTTGTTGACATTAACTTCGATGGTCAACATGGACACGGAGCATTTGATTTGTGTTGCGGAATGTTTCCGTACGCAACCGATGATAACAAATACCCTGCGTACGACTTGCCCGCGCAAAACACAGGTTATGGTAGCACACAGACTTTACAGACCGCCATCTGTTGCTACGACGTTCAAGTTATACCGTACACGTTCTCAAGTTCAGATTGAACGCCTTGATTAATGGGCAACTTCTCTAACATAAAAGCTGAAACTCGCTTCAAATCGCTGACACACAACAGTGACGTCATGACACACTTTGAAATGAACCCCCAATATAATATAGGTCTATATTTTCAAGTTTTAAGTAATATGAGGGTTGTTTCAAAAGCTCATAGCCTGATATACAGGGACATCACTTTATTTTTACTTGCATTTTTATTGTACCTGCGTTTCTGAATGTACTTGACTCCCACCTCTTTCACTAATGTTCTTGCTCCCGTCAGCCATACAAACTTACGGCCGCTGTTGCATTCGAAGTCTGCTAGCAGTGAAGTAAACAGTGCAGAGTATAGTGTGTTTCAGAAATATGGTTGCGTTTTCTAAAGAAGAAAGAGCCTATATTATTGAAGCTTATTTACAGGGGCAGGTATTTATGGAGATTAACTTTATCATTTGTATGTTTTAATATTGGTGTCGGCGGAGATTGTTGGAGATTTATTTGTACTCTTGTTGGATATTAATGGAAATTTTGAAAAATACAATTATTTTGAAATTGGAGTATTAACTCAGTATGAATATTACTTTCCAAATAATTAATATTAAAGGTTCGTTGGATTCTGGTAAAGGTGCGGTATGACCAATAGACAATATATGAGTAGCTTAATATCAAAGACGGACATCTGTCTTCTCCATAGTTTTGATCTAGAGGCAATTTTTTAATTCACAGTGTTCTTTGTAACATTTAACACAATTTACTTTATAAATGTATTGTTAGAGTTTGCATATGGTTTCACTATAACTGGCAACAGCATGAAAATTTGTATAAAAAACCACAGCTATCTAAATTTCGATTGAAGTCAGATGTCCGTCTTTGATATTAAGCTACTCATATGTTGGATTGAGACTGTATTTATCACACATGCATTAAACACGAAAAAAACTTGCAGCCCTTAAATTTACACTTTAAAATTATTAGTGAAATGTTGAATTCTCCGTCTCTTTTGTTCACTAATGTAATCAGAACACCTGGACTACCATGCCTACTTCGATATTATAACAAATTCAAAAGAAAAGATAGTCCGAAAAAAGAACTCGGAATATGACATTCGCTATAAAACGACACAATAATAATAATTCGCGAATGTGTTCATTTTATTTTACGACGCTTTATCAACATCTTAGGTTATTTAGCGTCTGAATGAGATGGTGATAATGCTGGTGAAATGAGTCCGGGGTCCAACACCGAAAGTTACCCAGGATTTGATCATATTGGGTTGAGGGAAAACCCCGGAAAAAACCTCAACCAGGTAACTTGTCCCGACCGGGAATCGAACCCGGGCCACTTGGTTGCGAATGTGTTCATATTTCGCTATTAGAACTCGATTTTGCGATTTGTCGTGATTGTTTTATCCAAATATTATTAATCAGAATCACTTAATTCGTAAAGATTAGTAGAAATCTATTGTATATTATGTCATGATTTTCGCGATCTCCATAAACACCTGGTCCTGCTTATTTCGCACAGGTACGGTGTGTAGCATGACTGAATAACTTTATCTGTGTGGACTGATCAGAAGTAAAATTAGAGTTACCGAAAGTACGGTAATATGCTGAAAAAAGTAGCCATTATATAATGAATAGAACCGCCTGAAGAGTTGAGTTTGTAAAAAAAAAATGTTACTACTCTACTGCATTTTGATAAAATGCCGTAAAAGTAATAAACAAACTTAAAACCGTAATATCGCATTTCCCTGTAACATAAACGGATTCACTACTTTTCTCTCCTCCTATAGCTAGTAAAATCATTTCTTTACATATTGCACTAGTAACACCAAACTCCTGTAATGGAAGGGGGTAAAGGCTGGTTCACAATAAACCGGAAACGAGAATCGGAACGAAAACGAAAACGGTAAAATTGTTAAAATGTGTACATTTAAATGTGAGCATTCACAATTAACGAAAAGCTTGCCGGAGCCCGGGATCGGGAACGGAGAGTTGGCCAAGTTTCAACTTTGACGTTCACGTTTCCGATCACAGCCCACTAGATTCATTTTATTGCCGTCTGAAAGCTATTTTGTCGTCGTATATTTTGTAGCAAGAAGACCGTGACATAACCTATGCATTATTTTGTTCTGTGCTGTGCATCATGGAGCAAGTTTCATTTGATGAGATTCTAATATTGAGTGTTGAGGAAAATCCTCACGTTTACGATAAGCGGCGCGCCTCGTATAAAGATGAGAAAATGAAGGAGAATACGTGGCTTTCAATAGCTGCATCTCTGAACACCGATCGTAAGTGAATCATGTTTTATTACTATAGTGGTTGTATTACACACTACATATTCATGCTTCAATTCTATAACTACTGTTGTGTTCATTTTTGTCTATTACAAATATTTCTTCTCTAATTATTTTACGTTATGGTAGACTTAAAATAGGTTGTGATAATAAAGATGCATGGGCACATTTATAGTACCGTACCTAATGAAATGTTTCAATTGAAATTTCGAAGTTGGTTAACCTGTGTTTATATTGGCTGCCTTGTACTCATGAGAGAACGCCATTGGTCAATTATGCACAAATAACATCAGAATGCGTAATATCGACTTTACATATCGTTATTGACATGCATATCGATATGCATAGTCGTATACGTTCTCGGTTTATTGTGAATCAAAAATTTTCATATTCACATCCTCTGCTTCTCGTTTTCATTCTGGTTCTCGTTCCCGGTTTATTGTGAACCAGCCTTAAGAGTGTTTCCGAGTATAGCCAGGTTAATGTTAAAAATGTTGGTAAAAATAAAGTGATGTCCCTGTAGAAATTAAACTAGTATTATTCTGAAACACTCTATTTCTCAACATAATCCCCCTCAAAATTCACACACTTGGTCCACCGATGCTGCAATGCCGCCACACCTTCCTTGTACACAGATTCCTCGAGGTCTGCACAAAATCGTTCTACTGCGGCGATAACCTCTTCATTTGACGAAAATTTCTTCCCAGCCAAGTGAGTTTTGAGCTTGGAGAAAGCAAGAAGTCTGAGGGTGCGAGATCCGGTGAGTAGGGGGGAGCGGCAACAATTCGAACCGTAGTTTGTGTAGTTCAGCAACCGCGATTGCACACGTGTGAGCAGGTACATTGTCGTGATGAAACAACACTTTCTTCTTGGTCATACCCGGCCTGTTCTCGCGAATTTTCCCTTTGAGTTGCTGCATGACATTTGGATAATATTCTGCGGTTATTGATTTGCCTTTTGCTTTGATTATTTCCTGAGAATCTAAGAACATAGACGCCATGACTTTTCCAACCTATTTAACAGCATTTGCTTTCTTTGGAGGCGAAGAATTGCGTTCTTCCATTGTTTCGACTGCTGTTTTGTCTCTGGTATATAGTCGTGGATCCAGGTTTCATCAATGGTCACAAACCGACTAAAAAATCGGGCGTATTTTTCTCGAATCGTGCCAGACAATCCCTAGAAATGTGATATTGGACGTACTTTTTTTCCGGTGTTAATAAACGCGGAACCCACCTTGCGGAGACCTTGGACATACCCAAGATATTGATTAATATGTGGCGCACCCGTTCATTTGAGATACGCATAACCTCGCTAATTTCCGGCACTTTCAGTCAACGGTCATTCAACACCATATCGTGAATTTTTTCTACGAATTCTTCACTTGTTGCTGTTACTGGACGTCCACTGCAGGTGTCGTCTTTCACACTCTCTTGACTATGTTTAAATAATGCCACCCATTTTTTCACAATCGAAAATTTAATTTCTGTTGGACTTATTCTCTTTTTTATGAAGTATTTAATGACAGCAGTCCACACCTGTGGATTAGTGGTCAGCGCGTCTGGCCGCGAAACCAGGTGGCCCGGGTTCGAATCCTGGTCGGGGCAAGTTACCTGGTTGAGGTTTTTTCCGGGGTTTTCCCTTAATCCAATACGAGCAAATGCTGGGTAACTTTCGGTGCTGGACCCTGGACTCATTTCACCGGCATTATCACCTTCATTTCATTCAGACGCTAAATAACCTGAGATGTTGATACAGCGTCGTAAAATAACCCAATAAAATAAAAATAAATAATGACAGCACGAAGCTCGATATTTTCCATTTTTTCCAATCTGCTCGGCACACTGACTTCAGAATTAAACTACACAAAATGTAGTAAACGGAAATATAAGAATTTCTCGTGCTTGAACTAATGTAAAATGGGCACTAACAATGGCAGCATTGTTGATACGTTTTCAGTGCCATCTATGTATCAGGGCACGAACTTTTCAAACGCACCTCGTACCTACAATAAATACGTTTCACATGCTGTCAAGGACCTCACGATTGCATGATTTTGTGGACATGTATTTATCTCGTGGCTGAATTATATGGAGTGTCTTGTTTATTGACGTTTGCTCCGAACTTACATGCAGACTAGAAGGACATTAATTGCCTTTATTTTAAAATGTAGTATAGGACGGTAGGTTCTTAAAAGAAACATTAATAAACTGCCTATACTTGGCGTTTATTTTATCATTTAATTTTACGTATTGCTGAAAGATCAAGGTTTTCATATGCTCTTCACTTGAATTAAAAGGTCGTAGTAACTGGCAATGTAAAAACCAACAGTGTTTATAAAACAGCATGAACGTCCCTCGGATAGAGCGAGCAGCGAATTAAGGAGCGTGACGGTACAGATCTCTGTGTAACCACAGTCTATTATATACAGTCACGAAGCTTGAGTTTTGAGGGTGCTAGAAACAATAGACTGTGACGGTACTATTTTGCATTGCCTGTAATGAGGCGATATTAGCGATCCTAGTGGAGAGCAACTATCTAATGTTTGCATATTTACTACGAATTGAGCTTCGCGACTGTATATACTAGACTGTGGTGTAACATACACAGGGTGATTCAAAACATCTGCGACAATAAGGAACCCTTTTTGCTAAACAACCTATGTCTTTTAACGCGTCGTTTCGAAGTTACTGTTAAAAATGTTTTTGCGCGAGCGTACGTTTTTTTTTTTCGTTTCATTTATTATATTACATAGATCTTACATGAGCAATGAAGCTTTAAGATGTGAAACAAGTAAAAATTTTACAATATTACAATTACAATTTTTACAAATTTTTACAATTTTTACAGTTTTACAATTATGTAATTTTCTACAATTTTTTTTACAATATTTTGGCGAGATGTAGTGAGATGAGGTGAGGTCCGAGGATTCGCCAAAAGATTACCCGGCATTTGCCTTTTGGTTGGGGAAAACCTCGGAAAAACCCAACCAGGTAATCAGGCCAAAGGGGTGAAATGAAGTGAGGCCGAGGACAAATGTCAATGTATGCGAATGTGTGCACCCCTGTTTGTTTGTTGAGATGTTTGTAAGAGACGAGAAGGGTGGTTGTTGTTGTTGTTTGTTTACGTTTAATGTTCAATACATTTTACTTTCAGTTAAGTGTAATCATCAATTGAGAATGGATGTGTATGCGATCTTCCACCAATGCACCCGGGACGAAGAGACCCATCGTCTCGAAGGCGCTGATAAAGTCGAGGAAACATTGTGTGGTGAGGGTGATTTCTGTTTTGAAACTTGTTGGTACATGTGGAGAGCTCTTCATCCGTTTTCGCGAGCCTCCCCATAACACATTACCAAGTCGGCTAACTCGGGAAAAGTGTAGACATCCATTCTCAATTGATTTATTTTTTTGTTATTGGGTTATTTTACGATGCTGTATCAACATCTCAGGTTATTTAGCGTCTGAATTAAGTGAAGGTGATAATGCCGGTGAAATGAATCCGGGGTCCAGAACCAAAAGTTAGCGTTGAGGGAAAATCCCGGAAAAAACCTCATCCAAGTAACTTGCCCCGACCGGGATTCGAACCCGGGCCACCTGGTTTCGCGGCCAGACGCGCTGACCGTTACTCCACAGGTGCGGACTTCTCAACTGATGATTAGACTGAACTGAAAGGGAAAGATATTGAATATTAAACGTAAACAAACAACAACCCTTCTCGTCTCTTACAAACATCTCAACAAACAAACAGGGGTGCACACATTCGCATACATTAACATATGCCAGCGCAAAAACATTTTCAACGGTAACTTCGAAACGACACGTCAAAAGACACCTTGTTTAACAAAAAGGGTTTCTTATTGTTAGATCTATCACCCCTCAGAGTTTGTCGCAGAGGTTTTGAATCACCCTGTATAATTAATCGACCTTTATTAATAGAGATATTAGAGGATTTGTTGGAGCGTAAATTGGACTTTAGTCATTCGACTTCAGGCGCCATTTAAATCCTTACGTCATATGCGACAAATCGTGGCTAAGGAGAAAGACTTCACATTCTTAGTCATAACATGGCCAGCATTGAACAATTTTATACATCGATGGCTTACGTCTAATACCACGTATATGATTTTTCCAAATTTTTAAGGAGAAACTTAAAACTTTCTTACTGATTAATGTGCTTTTTAAGGATTCAAATAGATAGAATGTATAAGTAATAAACAGTTTTAAGTCTTACCTGTAAATTTTGGAAAAATCACATACCTGGTATTAGATCTAGGCCATAAATGCACGTTTAACATGAGTTTAATATAGCAATTCCTTTGTTTTTTAGAACTTTGAACGTGTATTTATATTAGGCGATTGTCAAGATGGCCATGACTAGACCATGATAACCACGTGACTCCAATTCGTGCCGAAGCCTGTTTTTCTTGTTAGCCACGCGAAAAATTCAATAATGTGAACGAGTCCATTTCTATACATAAGGGAAGTCTGTATATACAGAATGGCCCACTTAACTCTTTCATATCCAATAGCATGTGAAATATTTCAGATATGCACAAACCGACATTTAAAAGTTAATTTACATCTGATACACGTAATGCATTTTTAGTACAAGAAATAATTTTCAAGATAATAGAGGCAGCTTTCTTTTTTTATGGGAACCAACTATGTTTTGTATTGCAAATATTGCGTTAGCTCTGTCTAATAACTGACTACTTTACCGACTGTTTGAATGTCACTGGTAAGAGTAAACATAAACAATGACTGACCAAGGATCGAACAGAAGGAAGACAGTTCTGGTTAGTGGTTAGAGTTGTGCTTCAATTAAACCACAATCACAATGTACTGTACATTTTAATACTATGGAAATGTCCGGTGTGCAATCAGATTTCTCGCCGATGTCTTATCGTTCAATTGTCCAGTACACAGCTAAAGAAATAAGGGTTGTATTGGTTAGTGTACAGTACTATAAGTCTGTTCGATCTTCAATTAAATCAACATTTTAAGTAGGGAATGGAATATTTTAATGGTGAGCGAGAGAAAAGTTCGGTGCAGAAGAAGATATCAGTTTATAGATAATATTAAAATATATGGATCATATGCGGAGACAAAGAGGAAGGCAGAAAATAGGAAAGATTGGAGGAAGCTGGGTTTGCAGTGAAAGAACAGAGCAGATGTAGAATTATTTATACTTCGGACTTCCAATTATTTTAGGGGAAAACTATGGTGAAATAATGGTGAAAAATTAAAAAAAAAAATCCACTTTTATTGTTTTATGTCCGTAATTCTATAATATTTGGATGAAAGGAGATAAGTCATAAAAATGAGTTTCGAGTTAAATGAAAATTAAACATCGGACCCTTATTACAAATAATTTTCTACATTAATAAAACACATCAAATGCTAGTATTCTTTTGTTTTTTGTACACCACTTGGGTAGCTCAGTTGGTAAAGCAGTTGGGTACGGACTGGAAGGTTCGGGGTTCCATCCCAGGTGGTGACAGGATTTTTTTCTCTTTGCCAAACTTTCAGAACGGCCCGAGGTTCACTCAGCCTCCTATAAAATTGAGTACCGGATCTTTCACGAGGGTAAAAAGCGGTCAGAGCGTGGTACCGGCCACACCACCTCATTCTAGTGCCGAGGTCATGGAAAGCATGGGGGGGGGGGGTCTACCTCCATGCCCCTCAAGTGCCTCCATGGCATGTTACGGGGTTATCTTTACCTAACCTTTTTTTTTTCCTGTAGAATTTAACTTGTGTATTCCGCCGGGGAACAAAACTCCATTTGCACAAAAAATGACTTAATTCCCTTTACCCGAACACCATAGAATTATATTTGAACCTACTAGTTTCATTTCCTATTTGAGAGCCCTTCAAATTCTGTCAAGTGACTTTTACAGCCTATATTGCAATAAAGAAAAATAAGTTGCAAGAGTTAGAAAATGCTACCTGTGGCTATACCGACGAACCCCGTTCTAATTCAAAACCTTCACCGTTATAAGGTACCATCTCGTATAATCAAAAGTGGCCAAACATACGTTGCGTGAGTGAGTTCAGAGAAATGTTTTTTCGACTTTAACATTTTAAGCAGTTTATTAAATAAAACAAAGCTCCTTGCACAACAGTTATTGTCAGATTGGTCTGAAACTTCTCACAGAGGTCAATCAAATGTTGATAAATAAAATTTTATTAGAATTTGTGTGAAATATTAAATTACTTTGAGGTTCATTCATATTGTACTTAGATTAAAATATGCTGCAATGGTGAATTCATGAAATTCAAAACTGTATTGTGACCCTCTATTCAGACTGAGCTATTGTCAAGGTTTTAGGAAATAGGAACTAAAAATTTTGAAAACTTCGTCGCAAAAAGCCTTTTTAGTAAGACGTCAATATGAAATATACTTAAAAATTATAATTTCAAAACTATTAGACCTATTAATTAGATAGGCCTACAGATGATAGTATTGTAGTAATGTTTATGTAGTTTAAAATTCGTGATTTTTATTGAAAATTGTAGAGTTTTTAAAAATTACATAGGCGTCCTCTTAAGGGGAGGCAGAGGTGAAATTTTCGAACAAAACTGAAGAAAAAATGAAAATTTGGTTTTTTCCATTTTTATTATCTTTATTTTCATATTCCGATGTTAGTTTTTGGTTTTATGCTCTTTAAAAGTATGAAATTAAAACCAAGATAACTGTATTACTATATTATTCCCATAATAAACTAATACTTATCATTATTTATATACCTTCTCTGAACATATAAATAAAAAGAAATATTGAAAATTTCTTACAATATGGTGCATGGAGCATATTATATCAAACGATATAAAGTTTTATAAAATTATTAATATTTACAGAACTATTGTACTTAGAAAGTTGAAACTTGGTATGTCCATTACTAATAACATACTTAGTATCCATGATCAATTTCAAACAAATCGGATAAATTTTGTGGATTTTGAAATATTCACCTCTGCCTCCCCTTAAAACTTATTGTTAAGAGAAATGACCGCTCGATTTAAATACATTTCTTATGGGTGGGTGAAACATTTGATAAACATCTGAAAGGAGAGGAATTTATCGGGGACTTATACCTAATTAACTACAAATAGCTACACTTTTGGTATCTCAATGACGATATTCGTGAATAGAATGTGACAGGGGATTCATAGGCACCCTGCACGTTTATGCTGACGATTGGATGTTTTTGTGATGTGTAGATTTTTAAGGAACTGGCCCTTAATGAAAAGAGGAATATGAACATAATAATTGAGAATGGAATAAATGTATTGCAATTTATCTATGGTAGAATTTATTTCTTTATTGAATACTAGCCGTACCCGTGTGCTCCGCTGCACCTGTTAGAAATAAATATAAAGTAATTACATAATTAAAATAGGACGTTTGATCCAGGGAACATTCGTGTTTGATAGAAGGATAAATCGTTTAATGTGTTACTTATTTTAAATTGTATTTAAATAATTAAAATGCGGTCATTTTGGTCCAGAGAGCACTCATTTGGTGCAATGACAATTCCTTTAACATGTTTCTTAATTGTTATTACATGCAACCATAGTTTAATGAAGATTGACATATCATTTAGTTTTAATGTGTATACTTTATATTACTTGCTATGTTACTGTAATAACATTGTAGAATTATGTCCATCTAGAGAAACTACACTTTCCAATGGTGAAATAATAAGTAAACAATTAATTAGCTTCCGATATTACTTCATACAAAAACAGAAACATTATCTGTAGGCTATGTTTAATAGCTTTCGATTATTGTTGTCCAAGGCCCCGTATAGACGAAGTCATTTTTTTATTTCAGTACAGCGCCTTAGATGGCGTTGTTATTGTAATTTTAAAACTCATTTATCTCATTAAATATCAGTCCTTAATTTATTTCTTTATTGAATATATACCATGTAGATGTACAAGTATATACAATGTAATTATGTGCTTCATCTGAATTATTGGTTGTTACGTATATTGTAAACTCCCTCTAAACTTAGTATAAAAAGAAAAGAAAACAGATAGAGTGTAAGCTTACAAGAGCTAACCAATGTTACGAAAATAAACACTGAGTGCACTCAGATACGTTTGCATTGTTAACCTCAGACTGGCCTCCACTTAACCAGTTGTGATGTTTAAAATGTTTTCGCATGTCATCCTACGGCTATGCAAAGCTACAGGGTCATTTGTTAACTTGTCAAGTTTGTTGTCGGTTGTCACCATGCCCTGTGGTCAGACCTTCGACCTATTACGCAGGCGTCCTGGTTCGAGTTCCGATCAGCCCTACAATTGTGGCGGACAAGGTCGTAGGTGGGTTTTTTCTCGAGGTTCTTCCGTTTCTCCACGTTAGACATCAACATCATTCTGTCCTACAGTAATTATTTAGAATGACAGATCTGTCCTTTACTCTAGCTACTGACAAAGATCGCAATGTGAAATCATGTTCACTTCTACACAATAGCGACACTAGTAGCCTAATATTACATCAAATCGATTTTTTTTTTAATTTTAAATGTTGATTAAATAACGTTATTACTTTATTCTAAAGATTGAACATCAACGAAACGAAACTCCGAAATCTGAATACTGAGGATCAATGCATTACGTCATTCACCCATTGCAGTAAGTTGTCTTACTTATACAGCAGTGTTTTAATTTTACTTGTACTTTATTAAGCAATGTAACATTTTACAGGAAAAAAACTTTTCTCACTGCGATTTCCGTCGTTCCATTTGAAGGAACATTAGATAATTCAGAAAGGGAAAAACCGAAAATGGGCTACACTAATAGGTACCACATTTTTTTTATTGTTACTCACAAGAATATAGGTGTTAAATTTATTTTATTTATTTATTTATTTTTTTGTGATTTGACAAATTCCATTATTGCTGAAGTTTTTTTTTTCCTGTAAAATGTTACATTGCTTAATAAAGTACAAGTAAAATTAAAACACTGCTGTATAAGTAAGACAACTTACTGCAATGGGTGAATGACGTAATGCATTAATCCTCAGTATTCAGATTTTGGAGTTTCGTTTCGTTGATGTTCAGTCTTTAGAATAAAGTAATAACGTTATTTAATCAACATTTAAAATAAAAAAAATTTCGATTTGATGTAATATTAGGCTACTAGTGTCGCTGTTGTGTAGACGTGAACATGATTTCACATTGCAATCTTCCTCATTAGCTAGAGTAAAGGACAGATCTGTCATTCCAAATAATTAAGTAAGCTAAATCTCTTTCCAGATAAGGAAGTTAGTTATGCCACTATCGCTCCCAGGGTCACAATTGTATAACGAACGTCTCTGCATTACGCCACATATCAAGTGTTCCAAGTCCACCATTTTGAAACGTGTAGATACTGATGTTTTGAATAAATTATGAATGGCATGCCCTCTATTCCAAGATAGTGGCTCCACAACATTGTGTTTATTTCCTGACACGATAGTGAAATAGCAGATCCGTTTGATGATAAAAAATATTCCATGTTGAATCTTTCGTACACTAATTTTAACACTTGAGTATAAATAATTGATTAAATGGCGATCTTACTCGTGTTAATTATGTAAGCATGTGCGGCTTACAGCTGTTTCGGTGTTACTTGACACCATCCTCAGAGCCTTCTGTCCTCAACACACTAGAACAATATGAAATATACAGACACACTAAAACACACCCTAATCAAATTCTCAACACACAGATCAATTTCAGAACACACACACTATTTGACACACTCTTCATCATATGAACGCACCCACACAACAGGCAGCGAAGTTAAGATGGCGCCGAGACACAGAAGACTCTGAGGATGGTGTCAAGTAGCACCGAAACAGCTGTAAGCCGCACATGCTTACATAATTAACACGAGTAAGATCGCCATTTAATGTATTATTAAAAAATATATGTTAAAACAGCTAAATGTAAACAAAATCAGGAATTTTGGGATTGTAATTAATGTTAGAAAAGCATCATACAGTATCGTCATCATATCGTCCCCAGCAAGGCAGAGTAACGTAAGCATCATTTTGATAACTTTGCAGGAAAGGCAGTTACATTACTTATACAACATGGTGGTGAATACGACAGTCAAAATTTAAACCAAATTATCAGAGGAAAAAAAATTGTTGGAGCTTGAGGAACTTTTACAGTCGATGCACAGTGCTGGGCTATTTATTCTAAGCACCACAACTCATTTTCGGTAAAAGCGATGCTTAGGATACTTTGCCTTGCAGGGGACGAATTTATTTTCAAGGAGAGGATTGTTTAACACCAGTGCGTCCCCAAAGTAGAGACGTTTTTAAGGAATAAATTGGGTGAAATTTCTGTTGTCTACAGTTTTAGTTAGAGACTTGATATTTTGTATACGACAACCTCTCATTAATAGTATTAATGACCCCAAGTTGCATCAGTTGACTTTTCAAAATGTATCTGCCCGCACAAAATATAAATTATAGACGTGAAAAAAAATTGCAGCATCTTTGACACGTAGGTATATAATTTAACAGCAGAGCCATAATTTGAATTTTGATGTATGAGTGACCGAAAAAAATTTAAACCATTCAACTTAAAGAAGTTTAATTCTTTTAGTAACCGGATAGTATGTATGTGTGTGTGTATATATATATATATATATATATATATATATATATATATATATATATATATATATATAATTTTGAAAATATTTACTTTATCAAAAAAAAAAAATAATAAAGCTATGTAGTTTTGTTAATTACAATTTTCAGAACATGCAGTAAATATTTCAACTTGTTGGCATGAATTTGTTGGAGCCTGTAGTATTTTAATGTGAGTAAATGCAGTAAAAATAAAAGTATGAAGAAATTACTTTAAAATGTCTATTTTCCGTCACGAAAACCTATATAATAAAGTTTCACTCATTTTCTCCCGTAAACAACTCCAGATATTTTCCAGTAAGGGTCTTTGGTCACGAGATTAGCGTTGAGTATGGCCACTTCTCAGACAACATAGGAACACGTCCGTTCTGCGTGGGAAGGGAATACATCTGCACATCTACCGAGACTCGAACCCGTACCCCATGGATTTCAAACTATAGTCATTGTTATGTCAAAGTGGATGATTGTTATAAAAAGATACTAATGTAACCGATCTGTTTAGTTGTACAGAAGCACCGTGACGCTATGATTGTCTTTTCGTAGCTGTTTTATCAGCACGCACTTTTTTAAAATCTCACATCAGTCGAGCAGCTCGTTTATCACGCAGGTGGGCGGGAGCGATAAGGGTGAGATGTGCGCAGGGACAACTGTCGCTGGGAGGGACACTTTTCAACCAATGGTCGGGTAAACATGCAATTAGGGCGGGACCACGCAAGTCAATATTGGTCCACCAGTATCTCTGCAACAAGTTGAACATGCAAAACATGTAACTGGTATAACATTGTTGGGTAAGTAATAATAATAATAATAATAATAATAATAATAATAATAATAATAATAATAATAACGGTGTGCAATACTAAACAGCTGAATCGCTATTATAGCGATAGCAACTTGTCCCGAATTGTTAGATGGACTTGCATAAGAATCCGTTGCTATGCACATCTTCCCTAGTAACGAACTGTGTGCATCACATTAATTAATACTAAACAGTTGAATCGCTGTTATAACGACAGCAACTTGTCCCGAATTGTTAGATGGACTTGCATAAGAATCCGTTGCTATGCACATCTTCCCTAGTAACGGACTGTGTGCATCACATTAATTAATACTAAACAGTTGAATCGCTGTTATAGCGACAGCAACTTGTTCCGCATTGTTAGATGGACTTGCATAAGAATCCGTTGCTATGCACATCTTCCCTAGTAACTAGCTGTGTGCATCACATTAATTAATAATTATAGTTTTTATTGAACACAAATGTGTACTACTTTCATCCATTTTTTATTTGTCCTGGAGACCTGGCTCGGGACGTCGCAGAGTGAGGGTGGTTGTGGAATGATAATGATTAGGAGAAATGGAAGATTCGTGAGAGAAACCCTTAGCGCCCGCTTTGTCCATTACAAATTCCTTCACGGTCCGGACGGAGATCGAACCCCGGTCGGTAGTATGGAAGGCAGAGAGGCTAACCACTGAGCCACGGACCAGATTATCGCATTAATTAATACTAGACAATTGAATTGCTATAATAGTAAAACAGTTGAATCGCTGTTACGACAGCAACTTGTTTCGTTAATTTAACTAATGAATTTACAAGAATCCGTTGCTGTGCATATGTTTCATAGTAACGAACTTTATATATCATCATCATCGTCATCGTCAACAACAACAACAACGATTTATTCCTGTGTCTGGTCTTTACATCTTTGTCGTGGTCGTTCGGTATGCTACTTGGATTCATTTTTTCGAGGTATCCTAGCCTTTTTCCTGGTGAAGTTGTACAGTATTACATTCTACAGGCTGTTTAGATGTTTTTGGAAAGTACGAATATCGTTGATAAGCCCGAATATCGTTGATATTCATCCTAGTAAATCCCGAGGGCGTTCCCAAAAATCTGATCTGTGCAGCCTCCAGTCTCTGTTCGTCTCTGGTTCTGTACACAAGTTTCACTCTTTTAAGAGCCGATTTTGATACTAAAGAATTCAATCGTTCTCCGCATTGTTAGATGGATTTTAAGACTTCGTTGCTGCGCACATCTTTCCTCGTAACGAACTGTATGCATCACATTAAAACATATTAAAGAGTTGAATCGCTGTTATGACATTAGCAGCTTGTCACCGCATCGTTAGGCGCAATTGCGTAACACTTCACATTTTTCTTCCCTTATGAAGATAAATGCCCTGAATACAGAGTGATGTAACAACAAGGTAACAAATGTGTCTTCCCGCAGTTTACAGCGCGGACTATCTCTGGAGCGGTCGTTCTGGTGATGAATGAATGACGGCCTTTCGCTACGGGCGGGCCTAGCTCACGCAGCTGCGAGTGCAGCAGTATGGACGTCAGGAACGCGTTACCATTAGAAGGGACTTAGAAGTTACCCTAAACCTATAATATTAAATCCTGTGAAGGAGATTTTTTGCGTCGTGCGAAGTGGAAGATCGGATGTTTGTTGTATCTTAAATCCAATCAGCATTAGATCCTACGTATGAAAAGTTGAAAGAACTGTTGATTGCTACACGTGAAATCTAATCAGCATTAGGTCTGTGAATCTAATCAGGATTGGATCTTGCATCTGAAAGCTTCGAAGAGCTGTTTATTGCTACATCCTAAATTCAATCATGAAGAGTTGCTGATTGCTACATCCTAAATCCAGTCAGCATTAGATGTTGCTGATTCTACTTCATCGTAAATATAATCAGCATTGGATCCTGTATGTGAAAGCTTCGAAGAGCAGCTCATTGCTACATCCTAAATCCAGTCAGCATTAGCCGTTACGTATGAAAGTTGGAAAAGTTGCTGATTGCTACTTCATCGTAAATCTAATCAGTATTCGATTCTATATGAAAGCTTCGAAGAGCTGCTGATTGCTACATCTTACATGTAATCAGTCAGGCTATTAGATCCTGCGTTTAGAAACTTGGAAGAGCTACTGATTGCTGCGTCTGAAATCTGATCAGAATTAGATCCTATTTGTGAAAACGTAATCAGAGCTACTGATTGTTACATTTTAAATCTGATCAGTATTAGATCCTGCATATGAAAACTTGGAAGAGCTACTGATTGCTACGTCCGAAATCTGATCGGCATTAGATCCTGCATATGAAAACTTGGAAGAGCTACTGACTGCTACGTCCGAAATCTGATCAGAATTAGATCCTGTGTATGAAAACTTGATAAGAGCTGCTGATTGTTACATCTTAAATCTGATCAATATTGGATCCTGCATATGGAACTTGGAAGAGATGCGGATTGCTACATCTACAACTGATGAGCATTAGGTCCTGTGTATGGGAATTTATAAGAACCGAAGTTTGTTTGCTACATTGCAAATTTACTCAGCAGTAGATCCTACGTATGGGAACTTGGAAGAGCTGATGTTAGCTACTACATCCTAAAACTAATCAGCATTAGGTTAACACTTTGAAGTGTGATGTTTACTGCATCCTATATCTAGCCAGCTTTAGATCCTACTTATGAACATTTGAAAGAGATGCTGATTGTTATCTCTGAATTCTCATCAGCTTTAGATCTTGCGTATGGAAACTTTGAGAAAATTCATGTTTGTTCCATTCTGAATCTACTCAGCAGTGGATCCTGCGTATGAAAAGTTGGAGGATCTGACGTTTTAATATATCCTACGTTAGTAACTTTGAAGAGCTGTTTACTACATCTAATCAACATTAGATTTTGCGAAGCGGTAACTTGGAAGAGCTGATGTTAGCTACTACATCCTAAAACTAATCAGCATTATTGAAGTATGATGTTTACTGCAGCCTATATCTAGCCAGCTTTAGATGCTACGTATGAACAGTTGAAAGAGATGCTGATTGTTATCTCTGAACTCTCGTCAGCTTTAGATCCTGCGTATGGAAACTTGAAGAAAATTCATGTTTGTTCCATTCTGAATCTACTCAGCAGTGGATCCTGCGTATGGAAAGTTGGAGGATCTGACGTTAGTTTAGTTTCTGCGGAGCGGTAACTTTGAAGAGCTGTTTGCTACATCCTAAATCTAATCAACATCAGATTTTGCGAAGCGGTAACTTGGAAGAGCTGATGTTAGTTATTACATCCTAAAACTAATCGGCATTAGATTAACACTTTGAAGTATGATGTTTACTGCATCTTATATCTAGCCAGCTTTAGATGCTACGTATGAACAGTTGAAAGAGCTGCTGATTGTTATATCTGAACTCTCGTCAGCTTTAGATCCTGCGTATGGAAACTTGGAGAAAATTCATGTTTGTTTCATTCTGAATCTACTCAGCAGTGGATCCTGCGTATGGAAAGTTGGAGGATCTGACGTTTTAATATATCCTACGTTAGTATAGTTTCTGCGGAGCGGTAACTTTGAAGAGCTGTTTACTACATCCTAAATCTAATCAACATCAGGTTTTGCGAAGCGGTAACTTGGAAGAGCTGCTGTATGGATTTAATAGAAGTTAGATCCTGCGGAGCTGCTGTTAGCTACTTCCTAAATGCAAAGAGCTGCGGGCGGAGTGTAGTCGGGCGGGTGGGCAGGTACTCACCGCAGAGGTGCAGGTCGTGAACCACGCGACGGACGCCAGCAACCTGCAACACAACACAACACAACGCACTGATTGCCGTCACTGCTGTAAACTGCGAGAACACACAACAGGCAGGCACACAGGCGACGTACCGCAGGGCTCCCATCGCAGACAGCGGTCCTCTGGAGCAGCAGCGACGGCTCACACTCCCATCGCAAGCACTCACTCGTCCGCCGCAGCTTCCTCGGCACTGGCTGCAGAGCGGAGCGGAGCGGATTCCAGCCGGCGGACCGGCCCGGGACGGGCGAGGCGAGGGCGCGGAGGGGGGGAGGAGCCTCCAGCATGGAGCGCTGGGACCGCGCCGCGCGCTGGCTCAAGCATGAGGCGGCTGCGGCGGACTGCGGTGCCCCTGACGCTGGTGCTCCTGTGCCTCGTCCGCGGCGGACACTCGGCGGTGAGTACAGGCATGCTTGCTGCAGCTTCTGCGGCGAAGAGTCGCGTTGGTTTAACAAACACCTGGGCTATGGGCCTCGCATGTTGGCGTGAGGGAGGTTTCCCAACTGAATCAAAATCGAGTTGTAGTTGCAACTTTACGTTGGAGATTCATGTTGACTGCATCTTCAGCTTGTGTACAATACAAACAGCAGCTGTCAACTGCAGTCACCAAAAAACACAACATACCTGGTTGCTATCAACTGAAACCGCAGTTGAGTTGAGATTGAAATAGTGAGAACGATCTTGTTCGCATTTCTGTATTAATTAGCAACTGCAGGTTGAATTGCGGTTGATAGTTGCTCTAGTGGGAAACCTCTCTAGGAGTGAAAAGTGTCTAAACGTATGTGGAATTAAATATCACGATAAGGTAGAAAGTTATTCAGCAATAATTATGTAGTATGATTGGCCAGGTCATTCCCGCAATAGAGGTCCAGGGCACATATTAGTTTATTCTAAAGTAAGTTCCCAGTGGAAAAATTCAAATATCTTGGAGCAACAGTAACAAATATAAATGACACTCGGGAGGAAATTAAACGCAGAATAAATATGGGAAATGTGTGTTATTATTCGGTTGAGAAGCTCTTATCATCCAGTCTGCTGTCCAAAAATCTGAAAGTTAGAATTTATAAAACAGTTATATTACCGGTTGTTCTGTATGGTTGTGAAACTTGGACTCTCACTCTGAGAGAGGAACAGAGGTTAAGGGTGTTTGAGAATAAGGTGCTTAGGAAAATATTTGGGGCTAAGAGGGATGAAGTTACAGGAGAATGGAGGTTACACAACACAGAACTGCACGCATTGTATTCTTCACCTGACATAATTAGGAACTTAAAATCCAGACGTTTGAGATGGGCAGGGCATGTAGCACTTATGGGCGAATCCAGAAATGCATATAGAGTGTTAGTTGGGAGACCGGAGGGAAAAAGACCTTTAGGGAGGCCGAGACGTAGATGGGAGGATAATATTAAAATGGATTTGGGGGAGGTGGGATATGATGATAGGGACTGGATTAATCTTGCACAGGATAGGGACCGATGGCGGGCTTATGTGAGGGCGGCAATGAACCTTCGGGTTCCTTAAAAGCCATTTGTAAGTAAGTAAGGTTGAATTACGGTTGATAGTTGCTCTAGTGGGAAACCTTTATTTGCTATCAACTGAAACCGCAGTTGAGTTGAGAGTGAGATTGTTCGCATTTCTGTATTAATTAGCAACTGCAGGTTGAATTGCGGTTGATAGTTGCTCTGGTAGGAAACCTCTCTAGAAGTGTAAAGTGTCTAAACGTGTGTGGAATTAAATATTACGATAAGATAGAAAGTTATTCAGCAATAATTATGTAGTAAGATTGGCCAGGTCATTCCTGCAATAGAGGTCCAGGGCACATATTGGTTTATTCTAAAGTAAGTTCCCAGTTTAAGATGGCTGTATCTTCTGTGCAATTTAAGAATTTCGTTCCATTATATATACTATTATCATAGTCTAGTATATACAGTCACGAAGCTTGAGTTTTGAGGGTGCTAGGAACAAATGACTGTGCCGGTTCTATTTTGCATTGGCTGTAATGAGGCGATATTAGCGATCCTAGTGGTTAGCAACTATCCATGTATGCATATTTACTACGTATAGAGCTTCGTGACTATATATTAAACTGTGCTATTATGCTTTAGAGGGATTTCTTTTTCGGTATACATTTCGTTGCTACGGTAACTGTAAGATTAGTATACATAATTGTGGTTAAGTTTTTTTATTTTTTATTTATCAGAGCTTCCTCAAATTAGAGGCTGCCATTAGACAAAGCATACAAAACAATACAAGAACAAATAGGTGATGAGATCTAAAAGAGTAAGAAAAAGGCAAACAAATACACAAACAAACAATGGCAGTTTACAGAAAAAAAAAAAATTCAAGTAAAGAATCAATGAAAGCTAAGAAGGAAAAAGAAAAATGGTAATGGTGCGTCAGTTTTTTCCATACACTGAATTAGAGTCCATATACGTGGTTTCGTAAGAGTTTGACTGACTCTCTAATTATGAGGAGGGCCAGTTCATTCAGAAAAGATTTGTGCAGTCCTAGGGTCTTACAGAATTGAGAAGAGAAGTTGGGTATCGTTCCTCTTGCTCCAAACATCAATCCCGTAACACTGATATCGTGAAGTTGGTATTTATATAGAGTGCACCAGTTTCCTCAAATTTGTTATTCAGCTTGTGAAATGATTTTACAAATCGAAATCAGGGTCCATCTCTCAATCCATGTAACGTTCGAAATATTCTAAATGCATCGGAATATTGTCTATTGCATTCGTAATAGCACTGAACGAGGCCAATATGAACTCGTCTGTATTCTTAACCACATATGTTTATAAAAGCGTGACAGTACCATAGCAACGAAATGAATGTCGAAACAAAACACAATCCCTCTAAAGCATAATAGTATCTAGCCAAACTGTTAATATGTTCAGAAGATAAAGACGTTTCAAATTGGAATCTTACTTTAGAATAACCTTGTACATATCAAACATTTATGCCTGCATATATTTTAAGGCCACTGGGAAGTGTTATGAATGTTTTTTTTTCATGGTAACATATAATAATTTTAAAATTAACTGCCTCCAGTAAATTTTGAGCTAGAATCATAAAGATTTTGCTGCTTATTGTTCAGCATTTTCATACAAAAAGTGTTTAAAGTTAAAAAAATAGTGTATGATAATTATATTTTTGATTAATTCATGATGTGCAAAATCATAGTAGAACACATCGATTCACACAGGTACACTTCTAAAAAACTACCAATCACAACCTGTTTAAATTTTTATTTTGTTTTTATAAACCTTACTTGTCATTGGAGGTGAAATATTTTGTGAGTTATTAATGTAATGAATATTTTTATTAAATGAGTAATCAAATTTAGCTAAAATTTTTTAACATTCCATTAACTCTTCCATACAATGAATATGCACAAAAAATTAGTCTCCTATGTAAAATAATTTCTGAGAAAGGCGTACTTACCTGAAATGAAGAATAGCAAGTTACAAGGAAAGACAAAAAAACAAAAACATGACAGTAGGTGTGGCGCCACTTTTGAAACTAATTTTCAAGCATTTAAATGACTGAAATCGAGGAAAAGCAATACAAACTTGTTAAGAAAAGTTTTCTAGATTTATAAAGACAAAAATGAAAATCCGATTTTTTGTCCCTAATCACTTCACAGTGCCCTTATTTTTTATTTATTTCAGTAGGTTATTTTACGACGCTTTATCAACATCTTAGGTTATTTAGCGTCTGAATGATATGAAGGTGATAATGCCGGTGAAATGAGTCCGGGGTCCAACACCGAAAGTTACCCAGCATTTGCTTATATTGGGTTGAGGGACTGAAGTGGAACTGCGAATAATGTAAAGGAACAAGTAAGGAAGTGTTAATAGAAGATGAACAGAGTAAATTAGAGAGAATAAAAGCAATATGGTAGCGAGACTAATAAGAGTAGGAGAGAGTATGTGCAAGTAGTGAGAGTGTACCGTAAAAGTTATCTAATAAAGTGAAAAAGTGATAAGTGAATCGAACAAGAAATTGCAAGGAGGTATCACAAACATTAGAACATTGCAATAATAATTGAGACAAATAATATAATATGTTAAAGTAGATGAGATAGTAGAAATATTAGTGTATACTAGTCAGAGATAAAAAGGTTTTAACACTAACATAAAAGTAGGGATAACAGTAACGAAAGATGACAATGATAGTAGTAGAGATGGAGGAATAGATGTAGACGCGAATGTTACTGTATAAGAGTAAGGTGGACAGTATTGCATAGTATTTGGAAATTAGATTGAGGGAAGAGAAAGAAGGTTAAGAGTTGTAAATACTGTACATCAGAAAGGATGGATGAAGAGATAGACAGAAGCAGGGTTAAACTTTAGATAATTGGCAGACTAGGGGAGACATAGATGAAAAGAGAAATATAAAGGATATATGATGGAATGTAAGCAAGGTAGTGGTGGACCGTATGCAGAAATGTGAGGGAAACCACTACCGGAAAGACGTTTGATGACAATAAATATGAATATGAATATTGGGTTGAGGGAAAACCCCGGAAAAAACCTCAACCAGGTAACTTGCGCCGACCGGGAATCGAACCCGGGCCATCTGGTTTCGCAGCCAGACGCGCTGACCGTTACTCCACAGGTGTGGACTCAGTGCCCTTATGTAAATGGTCAATGTTTTCTTATGATTGCCATTTTATCACCCTCTTTACACTCTAACGGAAAAGTATGTTCCATTGACTTCTATTGCGGGAAAATGGCGGTTTGGCCGATGCTTACAACATAATTACCATAGAAAATAATAACAGGAGAAAAGGAGATTGCGGAGATTCGAGCCGGTGTCCTCTCATAAGCTACTCTACATCGCTATCCGTTCGACCATGCTGACTGCAAACAAGCTGCACGTAACTGGCAGTCATGGAGGCGCTGTTTTAAGTTCTTTTTTTATTCCTGGAAGTGGTCGAAGTTGGTCAGGAATTTGTCTCGTGATTGGACTATAATGCCTTCGTTTATAGTCATATAAACGGATTTGGTTCAGCATAGCGCAAGTTCAAAAAGATATAATTACCAATATCATGATTGTATGAAATGTATGAAACGTTAAATTAAAAACAACCCAAAAATCCGAACAAGGGCCCTTTCGTGAGTTGGTCTATATATAGCTATCTGTTTGGCGTTGGGAAAACAGTTGCAACTGATGGGTTGTCTTGCAATAAGGTGACATAACTGTTTTAAGAGCTAAGCTATAGTGAACCATGATAGTACTATAAATCAGTGATTAAAAGAAGAGTGTTTTCGTATTTTACCGTGCGAAAAAATTGTTGTAAAACAGTTTAAGTAATGTTCTGAAAACCTGATTGATCTTGTGTACCTTTGTCTTAGTGTACAATTTGGTGTGACTTTTATTAAAACATCATTTCTATACACCACACCTTCCCCTGGTGAGAGACAGCATCTGCGAAATTTAGAACCCATTTACGGGATGAAATGTATGAACATTTTATTTTCTACTTTTTAGAAGCTGGAGACTCTATATAGAAAGGAGGGATAACATTAGTAGCAAAAGAACTAGCTAGATATAGAATAGACTTTGTGGGAGTACAGGAGGTTAGGGTAGATGGGAACGGCATAACACAAATAGGTTACTTGTTGTATTATGGGGAAGGAAACGATAATCACCAATTAGGAACAGGATTATTTATTCATAAAAGAATAAAATCAGCAGTAAAAGAGGTCGAATTTATCAGTGATAGGTTATCGTATTTAGTACTTAAGGGTAAATGGTGCGATATCGTAGTTATAAATGCTTTTGATCAGTTACCTAGATATCACATGAAAATTTTATTGGGAGATTTCAATGATAAAGTAGGACGGGAGGATATTTTTAAACCGACTATTGGAAAAGAGAGCCTACACTTAACTAGTAATGATAGTGGAGTTAGGTTAGTCAACTTTGCCACATCAAAAAATTTAATTGTCAAAAGTACTATATTCCCCCATAAGGATATCGCTGGCTCAATATTACAAAATTCTATGTCTATATCAGAAATATTACTACATACACCCTTGTAACATTTAGCCAGCGATATATATATATATATATATATATATATATATATATACTTGGATCTCTCCAGATGGATTGACACATAACCAGATAGATCACATCTTGATAGATAAAAGAAGACATACTAGTATAGTTTTTTTTTTTTTTTTGCATGCAACAACCTCTTGCTATTAGTGGTAATGTCCTTAAATTTCATTAGTATTAGTTAAATAGTTTTTGAGTTAGTAGAACTAAAAAATAAAATACTTTTTCTAGACGCAGTTCACCTGTTCACACAAAACATAAGTTACAGGCCTGAAAAAAAAAATTGTACAGAATCTTTGACATAGTCTACATATAATTTAACAGCAGAGCCATAATTTAAATTTTGAATGTATGGGTGAACTGAAAAAGTGTAATCCAGCCATTTTAAAATTTTTATTTTGTTTAGTGACTGTATAGTAGCCTATATTTTATTTTTGTTAATTTTGAAAATGTTTACTTTATCCGAAATAAATCTCTGTAGTTTTGTTAATCATACTTTTCGGAATATGCAGTAAACTTTTCAACTTCTTAGCATGAAATTTGTTGGAGCCTGAAGTACTTAAATGTGAGTAAATGCAGTAAAAATAAAATCTGTTTATAATTGAATAGCTAAGCGGAAAAAGCGTTGTAAACGACATTTCATTTCTTCTTGCAGTGCTTTAATATAATCATGTTGCACGTACTCTGTTTTTATATTTCAGTGAAATCTGTTGGTTGAAATTGAAAGTAGAACCTTCAATTCAGACTGTAGATCCTCTGGAGGTTGAGGGAAAATATTACAATGCTGAGCATCAAGTATTTGTTTTTCTGTTTCTATAAAATTTCAATTTGGCGTTTGCAGCGTTTTTCCATTTAGCTGTTCAATTGTGAAATATAACTAAAGCATGAATTTTGACGACGATTATATTGACAAAATTTGGCCAACATATAAGTGAAAGTTCCCCGATTGTTTCTTGCAAAAAATAAATCCCCAAAAGTGACAGAAATTTCACCTATCTTTTGTCTTAAAGATTCCATCATATAAAAGTATCGCTGAACAGATTTCAACGTAAGTTGCAGTGCATCCAGTGTTGTGCAGTGGATAGACGTTGGGAGATCGCTAACACTAACAGACACTGGAGTATCGAAAATTTGTGCCTTTCGTCGCGCAGTTGTTTGGCTGAATAATAAGTACAACCATCCACATTTCCCCATCAGACAGACTAGTATCAGTTTTGGAATTA
Source organism: Periplaneta americana (assembly GCF_040183065.1). Taxonomy (NCBI): domain Eukaryota; kingdom Metazoa; phylum Arthropoda; class Insecta; order Blattodea; family Blattidae; genus Periplaneta; species Periplaneta americana. The sequence continues at coordinate 7,713,940 of NC_091131.1, read as the reverse complement.
AACGGAGTGAGAAATTTAAGAACTGAACTTAAATGCAGAAATATAATGAATTTGGGAGCCCTTGAGATTAGCACCCTCACCCTATTTTTCGGAACTGCGGTAGACGTCGCCGATGCTGCTGAAACTAAACATAACCTAATCCCAACTAATCTGTTCGCCAACTTTGTCACATTTGTCCCTTTTTCTAAAATTAGATGGCATGAGTTTTTCGTTCTTGGCAGCGGATAGGGCTGGAATTGTCGTGGAAGCTTAAGGCCCTCGGACTATAGAGAAAATGACATTTTATACATTTTGTTAGATAGCCTATAGCTTTTATTTTTTGTTCACATATGTATCTTAACAGTCTAATAGAGTTACCAAAATTTCAATTTCATAATACACCTATTTTTTTAAAGGGAACAAATTTTCAAAGTTATACTTCTAAAAATGTCATTCAATCAGTATGATTATTTTTATACAGTACCACAACTATGCATTCATTTTTTTAAGTTCTTTTGTTTATACTACATATACGATTTTCTTGTAAAAGTTGGAGATTAAAAAAAAACACGTGCATGAAATTGCTAAGTGTAGTATAGTTAATATAGCCTACAGAAAAAATTCACCCTTTAAGCTACGAATTTATAGAAGCCTTAGTGATTTCGATGAAGAGAAATACACAAAATATTGTAACGGAGAAAAATGACTATAAAGTTGACACTTGAAGAGCGTTGACATTTACGGACCTTTAATTATGACGTCATTAAGTGGATTTCCAATCGTCTTACGCACTTGAAACTGTGAGAACGTGCAGAGTAGGGTATTAGGAACGATTTAAGGAGATAAAAAATTCATTTTTGTCCAAAAATGTCATATTTTCTCTATAGGCCTCCCTTAAGCTGAAATTTCATTTGTGTAATCTAGTACAGCATGAGTATTGTATTGTGGGTCCCTATCACTGCGGCATGGCGCGTCCTCAGGTTGCGGATCGAGGAGACGGCCTCCAGATATGGAGGGTAGCTGCGAATATATTGAATAAGCAATCGCGGACAGCCGATGAGGGGTGGTCCTCCAGCTTGGGGGTTGGGCGAAGGGCTAACAACCCATCACCGTAAAAAAAAACAGCTTGTTACGAAACCTTCAAATAAGCCTCGGAATGGGACTGATTCTCTGGCACGACCACAGCAAAGGAATAAGGTTTTGAGATCTGGTACTTGGAATCACGGGAATTTTACTTTGAAGCAAGTAAAGAGATAGGTTTGGAGGTAAATCCCGAAAAGACAAAGTATATGGTTATGTATCGTGACGAGAATATTGTACGAAATGGAAATATAAAAATTGGAAATTTATCCTTTGAAGAGGTGGGAAAATTCAAATACCTGGGAGCAACAATAACAAATATAAATGACACTCGGGAGGAAATTAAACACAGAATAAATATGGGAAATGCCTGTTATTATTCGGTTGAGAAGCTTTTATCATCCAGTCTGCTGTCAAAAAATCTGAAAGTTAGAATTTATAAAAGAGTTATATTACCGGTTGTTCTTTATGGCTGTGAAACTTGGACTCTCACTTTGAGAGAGGAACATAGGTTAAGGGTGTTTGAGAATAAGGTGGATAGAAAAATATTTGGGGCTAAGAGGGATGGAGTTACAGGAGAATGGAGAAAATTACACAACACAGAACTGGACGCATTGTATTCTTCACCTGACATAATTAGGAACATTAAATCTAGACGTTTGAGATGGGCAAGGCATGTAGCAGGTATGAGCGAATCCAGAAATGCATATAGAGTGTTAGTTGGGAGGCCGGAGGGAAAAGGACCTTTGGGGAGACCGAGACGTAGATGGGAAGATAATATTAAAATGGATTTGAGGGAGGTGGGATATGATGATAGAGAATGGATTAATCTTGCAAAGGATAGGGACCGATGGCGGGCTTATGTGAGGGCGGCAATGAACCTCCGGGTTCCTTAAAAGCCAGTAAGTAAGTACAGCATGAGAAAGTGTCAAAACGGAATCCTACGCCACATTGCACACTTTGAAACTTGTACGTTTTGACTCTAAATGTCCATCGGAATGTATGTAAAGTGTCCTAGATACGAACTGGGGAAAAGAAACGATTTTTATTTTAAATTCGCTCCGTAGCAGAGACCTGGTGTGTACACCGGGTTGGAATGTATCCGTATACAGATTAAGATTAACATGTGAAACGAACAGGCGGGATCAAACCTGCGGCCAGTAGGCAACTCTAATCCATGTAGCCTTTGTTCTCCTCGTTGTATGTCTTGTAATTGTTTTGATTATTCAAGCTGTCCATCACGCAAAACGAATGAGAGAGCAACATCGTGAGCTTCGAGGAAGAAGGCTCTATCTACACAGTTCCGAAGTTTAGTTAACAGTTCTATCTTAGCTCGCTGGGTTAGTCTTGCTTCATCTCGCCTCGCATGTCGTTAAGTATTACACTGGGGTTCATTAGGAAACCCAATACATATTATTTTTTTTATTTTTATTGGATTATTTTACGACGCTTTATCAACATCTAGGTTATTTAGCGTCTGAATGAAATGAAGGTGATAATGCCGGTGAAATGAGTCCGGGGTCCAGCACCGAAAGTTACCCATCATTTGCTCGTATTGGGTTGAGGGAAAACCCCGGAAAAAACCTCAACCAGGTAACTTGCCCCGACCAGGAATCGAACCCGGGCCACCTGGTTTCGCGGCCAGACGTGCTAACCGTTACTCCACAGGTGTGGACTCCCAATACATTTTTATATCTTACATTAGTACATTTTTAAAATTCAAATATCTTGGAGCAACAGTAACAAATATAAATGACAATCGGGAGGAAATTAAACGCAGAATAAATATGGGAAATGCCTGCTATTATTCTGTTGAGAAGCTTTTGTCATCCAGTCTGCTGTCAAAAAATCTGAAAGTTAGAATTTATAAAACAAATATACTACCGGTTGTTCTGTATGGTTGTGAAACTTGGACTCTCACTTTGAGAGAGAAACAGAGATTACGGGTGTTTGAGAATAAGGTTCTTAGGAAAATATTTGGGGCTAAAAGGGGTGAAGTTACAGGATAATGGAGAAAGTTCCACAACACAGAACTGCACGCATTGTATTCTTCACCTGACATAATTAGGAACATTAAATCCAGACGTTTGAGATGGGCAGGACATGTAGCACGTATGTGCGAATCCAGAAATGCATATAGAGTGTTAGTTGGGATGCCGGAGGGAATAAGACCTTTAGGGAGGCCGAGACGTAGATGAGAGGATAATATTAAAATGGATTTGAGGGAGGTGGGATATGATGGTAGATACTGAATTAATCTTACACAGGATAGGGACCGATGGCGGGCTTATGTGAGGGCGGCAATGAACCTCCGGGTTCCATAAAAGCCATAAGTAAGTAAGTAAGTACATTTTTATCGTTTCATAGGGACTTTGGTAAAGAAACAAAAGAAATATATCTACCAATATTGAGCATATTTAATTTTCACATAGGCTTACTGCCTCTAAACAAAGGCTGCCTGACAGACGAAGCATATTAAACAATTTTAATGTACAATATTAATAAATTAATAGAATTGAAGGTTAAGTTCTTCAGAGGAATAGTAAAAAGATACTTACTTATTGATTTTAGAGAACCCGGAAGTTCATTGTCGCACTCACATAAGCCCTCCATCGGTCCCTATCCTGAGCAAAATTAATCCATTCTCTATCATCATATCCCACCTCCCTCAAATCCATTTTAATATCTTCCCATCTACGTCTCGGCCTCCCTAAAAGTCTTTTTCCCTCCGGCCTCCCAACTAACACTCTATATGCATTTATGGTTTCACCCATACGTGCTATATCCCCTGACCATCTCAAACGTCTGAATTTAATGTTCCTAATTATGTCAGGTGAAGAATACAATGCGTGCAGTTCTGTGTTGTGTTACATTCTCCATTCTCCTGTAACTTCATCCCTCTTAGCCTCAAATATTTTCCTAAGCACCTCTTTGTTCCTCTCTCAAAGTGAGAGTCCAAATTTCACAACCATACAGAACAACCGGTAATATAGGCCTAACTGTTTTATAAATTACAACATTCTGATTTTTTTAAGAGCAGACTGGATGACAGAAGCTTCTCAATCAAATAATACAGGCATTTCTCATATTTATTCTGCGTTTAATTTCCTCCCTAGTGTCATTTAGGCCTATATTTGTTACTATTGTTCCACCTTTCAAAAGGATAAATGCCCAATTTTTATATTTCCATTTCGTACTATGTTGTGGTCACGAGACATAATCATATACTTTGTCTTTTCGGGATTTACTTCCAAACCTATCTCTTTACTTGCTTCAAGTAAAATTCCCGTGTTTTCCCTAATCGTTTGTGGATTTTCTCCTAACATATTCACGTCATCCGCATAGATAAGCAGCTGATGTAACCCGTTCAATTCCAGACCCTCTCTGTTATCCTGGGCTTTCCTAATGGCATACTCTAGAGCAAAGTTAAAAAGTGAAAGTGTTAGTGCATTTGCTTGCTTTAGCCCGCAGTGAACTGGAAAAGCTTATTCCTTTGCTGTAGTCGTTCCATAGAATCAATCCCATTCCGAGGCTTATTTTGGGGTTTCGTAACAAGCTGTTTTTTTTTTTACGGTAATGGGTTATTAGCCTTCTCCCAACCCCCAAGCTGGAGAACCACCCTTATCGGCTGTCCGCGACTGCGATATTCGCAGCTACCCTCCATATCTGAAGGCCGTCTGCTCTATCCGAAACCTGAGGACGCATCGTGCATTCAAAAGACGTAGGCTACATAAATGAAATAATGTGAGCCTATTATTTAGACTAAAGTAAGAAGATGAACTTTGTTTTCTTGGATAGCATACAAAAAGCATTTTTACATTCCTCGGAAAGTAGGATACTTCACTTAATTTCAAAATGACAGTGTTGAAGTAGATGTGCTGATGATGATACGGATGTGGTTGGAGGAGAGCCATCACGACCCAGCGCGTGACCTTGTGCTAGGCGTATTGCCTACCCACACTGCCAGACTGCGCTAAGATTCGCTGTGTATCTAGATTTCGAAGAAGGCTATCCCCGTACGGCGTCGTCGGTTGATGCTTAAATTGGAAGAACCCCGAAAAGTACCTCAAATTTCGACCTTGTCCGCAACGAGTGTCGCTATGGATTTTTTAAAAAATGAGAAATCTCAGTCATCGGAATTGAAATCCGGACCACCTGCGGGACAGATTGATGGTAGACTACTCAGGTAGATTTATATGACGAATTACACACATACTAATAACTGGTTGTAATTATCGTCAGCTTACAAGCAATACACATTAAGTAAAAAATAGGCCTATTACGTCTGAGGAAAAGACGTTATGAAGCTCTTGACAAAACTGAATCCTCAAAATATTATTTGTAGTGAGTTTCTCTTTATGTGTATTTAATTTTCCAATTCTAAGTTTATACACATAGGCCTACATTAAGTATATTATACAGGGTGATTCAGACCACTCGTAACAGTAATTTATTTCGGAAACTAATGCATTAAAATTTTCGAGAAAAACATATTTGTCACTAAACCACATGTGAACTTTCACTTGAGCTTAATTTCATCAATCAGTTCTAACAGGAAGTAGGGTCAGTGGCGTATCACTTTAAAATTTCAAATGGGAGTCGGGTCAAATAGGGTACCATTTGATAGAGCTCTGCAAAACAAACAACTTTCAAAGGAAACGTTTTTATTAATTTCTATTCTTTCAATGAGAAAACGTACGAAAAAGCAAAGGGTGATTCGGACCACACGTAAGTCATTTATTTCGGAATCTAGTGCATTAAAATTTTCGAGACAAAAATATTTATGACTAAACCATATGTGAAGTTTCACTTGAGCTTGATTTCATTACTCAGCTCTAACAGGAAGTAGGGTCAGTGGCGTATCACTTTACTTGACGGTTAAAAAACATCGTTTATAAAGACTGTCTTACAATGAGAGATGACATAAAACAACGAATCCGAGAGACCTGCCAGTCACTTGACCACGCCAAGTGTTAGTAGTCACTGACAGTGTTAGAAGAAGAGTACAGGTGTGTGCTGCTCAGAACGGCAGACAGTTTGAACATTTATAAAAATTAATGGAATTGTCCAGCCTTTCAGTAAAATGTCAACATTAATTGTCTTGTTTACATTTTCGTCTTTTAACATTTCTCAATATTGATGGCATTACCTTTTTGTACGTTTTCTCATTGAAAGAGCAGGAATTGGTAAAAACGTTTCCTATGAAAGTTGTTTGTTTTGAAGAGCTCTATCTAATGGTACCTTACTTAACCCGGACTCCCATTTGAAATTTTGAAGTGATACGCCACTGACCCTACTTCCTGTTAGAACTGATTGATGAAATTAAGCTCAAGTGAAAGTTCACATGTGGTTTAGTAATAAATAATTTTTTCTCGAAAATTTTAATGCATTAGTTTCCGAAATGAATGACTGTTACAGGTGCTCTGAATCACCCTGTATATAGTATTAGTAGTAGTAGTAGTAGTAGTAATAATATTTATTTATTTATTTAGCCTGGTAGGGGGATTACAACTATAATATGAAGAATAAAATTACAACTAATATTACATTTACAATTACAATAAAAATTAAAGTACGACAAGATTACCTGATTAATGAAAGCTAGACATTTTATCATAGAAGTTAAGAACAAAGAATATTTTTGTATTTACTGAATTACAAATTAAATCTAGAATAACAAAATTCTATAGTGACGAAATTACCATGTATTGAAATATATTGTGATAGATTAAGATAACTATTTACAAGAAACCATGTCTGAACGAGTCTCAATTACTGACCAAGTGCCTAGTAAGTTTGCGTTTGAATTGAATTTTATTTCGACAGTCCCTGATGCTAGCAGGTAACGAATTCCAGAGTCTTGGCAGGGCTATTGTGAAAGAAGATGAGTATGAGGAGGTGCGATGGGATGGTATTGTTAGTATTGTTTAATGGCGAGAGTGTGTCTTCAGATTGTGGTGGGAAGAAAGGTAAGTGAAGCGAGACGACAGGTACGAAGGAATAGAAGAGTTCAAGATTTCGAAGAGAAGGAGAAGTGAATGTAAATTTCTTTTCTTATCTAGTTTAAGCCAACCTATTGCTTCCAGGGATGGGGTAATATGATCATATTTACGAACATGCTTACAAAACGTACACACAAATTATGAGCACGTTGAAGTTTCGTTTTGTTGTCGCTGGAAAGGTCAGTCAGTAAAATGTCAGCATAGTCAAAATAGGGAAATACAAGCGTCTGCACAAGGGACTTTTTTTAAGCAAGAGGGAAGATGAACATTTATCCTTTTTAACAAGTGGATAATAGAATATACTTTTGTGCGAGATCGTGCGTATTTGCTTGGTTTCCACACAAAACCAATCCGCGGAAAGTCTAAAATTCCACATTCAGTATTCCCAACCTAACACACATAACAATTTCCCTCTTCTTACCGCTTAAGTGACATATCGATTTTACTGCTTTAGGCTTTTAACATATTATATTTAGAGACGTTCAATACAGTAATAATTATAAATTGGAAACTTACCACTGCAATTTCACCTAAATTGCACTGTTAATTATTGTTTTTAAATATTTGCAAAAATTAAGTAAACTCTACAACTCCACTAAAGTTACTGCATTCGTGATGCAAGTAACATTAAGGAAGCCGTGAAAAAATCAACAAGATTCCAGACTCATCATAGACTGGGGGGAAAAAAGACAGACGTATATCACTGCCTGCTGGAGTATAGTAAACAAAGAAAACATTTTAAAGCAACAATGTTGAAGATAGATATTTTTGTTTTGCAAATTTGCCGTCATTGAACAGAAATCAAGATGGAGATTTCATTACAACTAATTAGAAATTCCTCTTTCAGGTATGTAATAAACGATCTTCGCACAAAATAATGTACGATACACGAGCGGTATGTTTTCTTTCAATTCTCGGAAACTAAAAAAGATCAACTACGTTTCGCTTTTTCAAACTTTTCCTCGAACATGACAACTTCAACATACCGCTCTTGTAACGCATATTACTATTCTGCAGGTTTCTATATTTTTTTATCAAAAGTGATATTTTTTACTTAATGTGTTTTCCTTGTAAATGGACGATATTGTTTTGCTGTATAAAAGAGTTGAAAGTATTAAAAGCTAGGATTTATGTTAGTTAGGGATGTCTTTATGTATTACTCTTCAAAATTGAAGTATAGGCCTACCTAGTGAATAATAAAATAGTACAAAGGCAATATTTTTAACAGAAGGAAGAAATATATACGAAGTTAAACATCAATGTTAGAACTTCATTAAGTATTAAACATTTTAGGGTTTGCGTTTAAGGACATACAAAATCATCTTAAAATACTTGAAGGAAATATACTTAGAGCCACTTAATCAGGAAGAATATGGGATAGTAAGATACAACAACGAGTTGTACATCGCTCCAACTCCAGAAATTGTTGAATGAAATCTACAAAATTGAGGTTCTTAGGATATTAAACTCCACGCCATAGCGACCTCTGTTTACTGACCCCGGAGGCAGCAACTACCAGGACGCCCGAACTTGAGATGATTGGATTGTGTAACATGACCTAGCTAAAGTGGGCTACGTAATTGGGAAAGCAAAGTTCAGGATCAGAGTCTGGCAGGACGTAATTGAAGAAGCCAAGGCCTACCCCAGGCTTGGGAGCTCCTGCTGCTGGTGGTAAATAAGGCGCAATCCTAGGTGTAAAAGAAATGTATAAAGTCACAAATGTGCTCCTAGATCGTTTCTTGCCAGTAGACAATAATTCAAAATCCAGTGAGAACGGCAGAACCTTCGGTCAAATGATAACCATTATCAGTTCCGAACACATACTACTAGGCCTAGAGGCATATAGTAGTTTTACAGTTTCTCCTTCAGCGATTTGCTTTCTAGTATTGCTGGTGATTTTAAAAGAAAGAAATTATACTAAGGGCCAGTTGCATAAACATTAACCTGAGATTAAGTCATCAAATTAATCTTCAGTTACACTTAACTGCGAATTTTTGGTTATATGTATAAACACCAAGCCAATCACGTTAACGATGAAAAGAAGTCTATTTACAACCCATGTATTCCTCACTTCAATGAGAGATACAAAATGAATATTAATACATTGGAAGTGAAAGGACTTGTTTTTGGCGCTAGAGGAACTTCATTTAAGTTAACCAAAACCAGTCTCCTTTCTCTTAAATTTTCTAATGAGGACATTAACAAAATTTGTCTAATGGTATTGAGAGATTCATTATCCATTTTACACAATCACTTGTATAATACTGTGAATTTTATTTCAACTCAACAATAGGATTTTATTCTTCCAACAATAATTCCTTTCTACAATTCGCCTTAAACGCTTTCGTCAACAATTGGATTTTCACTCAACACAGTATTCGTTATAGCACTCCACCGACGACAATGACAATTTACTTGGACTAGTACGAACAACAGTGAACTGTTAATCTTAACTAATATTTACAAAGCACTATTTACAAATCAGAACTATCAGTTCTCAGTTCACAGTTCTTCTAGCTCAGTCACTCGAGTTCACAGTATCTCGAACCACAGACCTTCAGAGACAGTCCACTGTACTCGAACTCAGGTCCCTCCAACTGCGGTCCACTGCACTCGAACTCAGGTCCCTCCAACTGCGGTCCACTGCACTCGAACTCAGGCCTTCGGATGCTGATACAGTTGCGGACGCACACTCGAGTCGAACTCCGGTACACAAGACTGGCTTGCTTGCTCTGGCTTACTCACTGACTGAATAACTGAAAACTGCTTCACGTTCGCTGGCGTTTCTTCTTTTATAGCGAAATCATAGTTGCGAGAAATTTCTACAGGTGTGCAGAGAATTATCTGGATATCTCCACTTCGACGCACTTCTGGAAGAGTCGGGAGGGTCCGTCCTCCCTACTCCGTACGCAGCAGTTGCGCGCGCACTCTCCCTCGTCGCTCAGGCCCTTTCCCCTCTCCGCCGCGCGCCGTCCCTCAGTGCTCAATGAAGCCCGCGCGATCTGCTTTCTTGCGGGACGCTGGTCTTGAGTTCGAATCTCACGTCGCTGTCACAATACTATGTAATTTTTTTTCACCGCATTTCATTACTCTTCAATGTATTTTCATCTCATGTTTCTCCGAAATCAAATTGTACTTTTATTTTTAAGACCATTTGATCCGAAGACACTTTCAATGATTGGAATATAAATATTTCAGAATTGCCTAAATTATTTATGCCCAAATTATTTTTTATTAAAAATGTTGGTGTTTCTTATATATTCCTACTTATTGACACATAAGAAACAAAATAAGATGATTATTGGTCCTCTCAAATCATTTACGCCGTAAATAATGCATGTTCCTATTTGGGAACAGTGGGAGTAAAGGGGTTAAATTTGTCATTGTTCCGTATTCTCTCCGCAATCATATTGTATTTTTCATTTAACCTCTGCTTTGTATTCTGGATCCTAGTGGTCAGACGTGGATTTCGGCCAGATGTCCCAAACTGTGGAATTTGTTGTAGGTTATTTCGTCTTAACTCCAAGTTGCCCCAGCAACTAAAACTTACCCTAGTACAAACCCTAGTAATGCCACACTTCGATTATTGTGACGTTTTGTTAAGTGATCTAAGTTCTGAACTGTCAGTCAAGTTACAGCGAGCTCAGAATATGTGCATCAGATACGTGTGCAACATCCGACGATATGATCACATATCACCGTCCTTCGCAAGTCTCTCGTGGCTCCGACTTAAAGAACGCAGAACTTTACACTCTTTGTCTTTACTCTTTCGAATTCTGCACACCTCAACACCAAATTACCTTTCGTCTCGTTTCTCTTATCTATACTCTAACCACGACGTAAATACCAGATCACTTATCTGTGGCACGCTAAATATACCTCTTCATAGAACATCTTGTTATTCCTCATCTTTTACAATATCCACCTCGCGTCAATGGAATTCCTTGTCACAAAGTATTAGGGGCTGCAAGACAACAAACACCTTTAAGAACAGCTTAAAAGATAACCTTATTAGCATTTCACTCCAATCATACTGATTTAAAATATTACAGACTACACTGTTGCTTTTTTTCTTTAGACATCATCCTGATTGTGCTGCATTTTCAAAATTGTCTCATAATAATCTCTTTCTATTAGCTAATATAATTTGAAATATATTAACATTCTATGTATTTTAGTTTAATTCTGCTACACAGTTTATTTCAGTGTTTAATTAATAGTTCATAGAATTTTGTTGTTTAATTCGTATATAACTCTTGTATACATGTAACTCTCATCTAAATCAAATTGTTGAATTCTTTGTAAGTTCATGCATATGTATATACACTTTTTTCTGGTTGTGTGGAAGAGAAGGCCTTACGGCCTTAACTCTGCCAGCTAAAATAAATCATTATTATTATTATTATTATTATTATTATTATTATTATTATTATAAGTTGAAGTTAACGAAATACAGAAAATATTTCCGAAAGAAAAGAAGAGGAAGGTTTATCCTTATAAGTAAAATTGTGACTGAAGTTTATTTTCATTGTATTTAGCTCCAATTGTAGTGAAATAATGATAAAGATATATTTAATATTTTTATAGGTTCAGTTAAATTAGAAATTAATATATTTATCTCCAAGTTTCTGATTATTCTGATATCTAAGCTGATAATGACATTAAATTTCGCCGTGCTCCTCGTGTTTTCAACGAGTGAGGAAATCCGTTCATTGAACTCGACGACAAACAATTTAAAATTAGATTTCGGTCACCAGAATTTGTAGCGGAGAAACTTGAACAAAGGTTACATTCTCAGTTTCAACCACAAAAAAAGCCAAACCAAGCTCTGAATCCAATGTTCATGATCCTCCCCACACGTATTGAGCCGCATGTTCAGGAGGCGACTATGAATCTTGCTTAACTTGCAAATAAGAGATTGCTGATTAATTTTTTACAAGAAAACGAAAATGCGATTTTTAACTGAAAATGACCAAAATTTCACCCGTCATTTCCCTTAAGTGAGATGTAGATTTACAGCTTGAGATAAATGTACATTTCAGCTAGAACCTCAATCAGAGGTTATGTCACGTATTGTGATTATTAATTGTACAACCAGTTTAGAAAATTGTTACCAGTGCAGAAGCAAGAAATTTAATATATTAACAAGTGTTAATTTAACGATAAAAAATAGCCACCGGCGTAGCTCAGTCGGCTAAGGCACTTGCCTGCCGATTCGGAGTTGCGCTCGGGCGCGGGTTCGATTCCCGCCTGAGCTGATTACCTGGTTGTATTTTTTCCGAGTTTTTCCCCAACCGTAAGATAAATGTCAGGTAATCTATGGCGAATCCTCGGCTTCATGTCGCGAAATATCATCTCGCTCTCGCCAATCCTATCGACACTAAATAACCTCGTAGTTGATACAGCGTCGTTAAATAAGCAAGTAAAAAAAACATAAAAAATATGCGGACTGGCTAGAAAGGAGAAAATATTCAAAATACATAACATAGCCAAAAATTGATGTTAACGTCCATATGGTCACTTTTAGGTCGTATAAAATCCATATTTATTTGATCATAATTATACTTAAATAGTACATTATGCAACGAGCCTATAATGGTAGTAATTAAGACGCGAGTATGTTTATGAAACGAGCGCAAGCGAGTTTCATAATTTCTATACGAGCGTCTTAATTACCATTATAGGCAAGTTTCATACGACTTTTTATGCTCGACCATATTTCTAACTTGAAATTATTCATAAGTGTTCATGTTATTCTTATCTGACTGGGGCGCGGAACTGACCTTGTGCAATATCTCGTAAATTGTGAGATGTGCGCAGACGCGAAAGTATTGATTTTTTTCCGAGGAACAAATGTCATTGACCTTGATATAATCTAGAGAGTAAAATGAACATTAATATTGATATAACCTTGAAATTGATTTAGACATTGAAAAACGAGATGACAAATTGAATTTATTTGAATATTATTTACAATTAACGCTAATTATTATAGTAACAGAACATAACCTTCTGCGACAGTATTGGATTTCCAGCCTCCGGGACGTTTCGCTAGTTGTCTTTCGATTGCATATCCGAGAATAATCGATATTTGCGCTTTCATATTGCTACAATGATGTTTTCTGATTGGTGGAACACCTGAACTTTAATGAATAGGTGTACTTTAATGAGGTCCATTAAAGGGCTGCTACCAGGTGTATAATTACTACATTTCGGCATGGTCGAGCATAAAGATATATTCAACGTTCAATACAAGCATCCACTGGAGAAGGTTAAAGGCAGGCGCCCACTTACCGGAAAAAATTCGTTCAGCGCGTTCGGATTTTTGTTATAGTAGCCTATCGCTCACTTGTTCGAATTTCCTAATTTGATCATCGAATAGAGTTGTTACTTACCGATAGAGCGCATTGTTTCAGTGTAGTGTTTTGAACTGAACTTGGAAATAAAATGAATAGCTCAGTAACTTAAACTCTGAACAACATGCCTGGTTGATTCGTTATTTCCCCACTCACATCCCATATGTTATTTTTGCATATTATATTGTTATAATCTCAGTTTTATAAACTGTAAAACTCTTCATACTGTTGGACTAACAAAATGAACTTCACGTCATCCATTTCATTTATGTCTTCAATATTACGGCGATGGGAGGACTTGCAATCGATATAATTGTCATGAAATTCTTTATTTTCATCATGGACCGTACGGAAATCCGTTTAGAATTCTCTGGCCAGAATTCTAGACGGAACCCGATACGGCCAAGAGAGCGATGCTCCATTTAAAATAGTGCAAAGAATAAAAATCCGAACGCTTCGAACGAATCCGTTCCGGTAAATGGGCGCCTACCTTAAGGGTTTCTCACTAAAATCCAGTTAATTTTCTGGTGGAAATGCGGACGATTTCGGTTAAAAATATAAAAAAAAAGCTGTTCGAATAGACTGTCTGCGACGTGAGTCAGAAGTACCTACATTGTCTGCTTATCTGTTTCCTGTATTCTGTTTCTCCCACTCTGTTTGCACTGTGAAACACTTAGGATCTACCTTACTTTACTGAAGTCACTGAAAACAGCAATCAAAGAATAATGATGTGCACCAAATTAGTAATATTAAAATAGCGTGGAGTATTTATCAATTATTTTTTGCGCGATCTTGTTTTTTGTTGTATTTACAGCTATTGTTATTAGGCCTTCAAAATTAAAATTCCCACACAGAAACGTGTTGCTATGGAAACTATTCTTCATAGGACTAGGATTTTGATGAAATTGCATCTTTTTTCTAGTAAGCCAGAAACATAGCTGCTTTAGTATTTATATGTTATGTGATAAACTGAGTGTTTTAAGACATATTTCTTACGGCATTTTTTTTTTGCATTATTTACCTCTTAAAATTCATGAGCATTTTTTGTTTTATTCGGTCATTTTTGGGGTATTTTCATTTAATTTTGGCCATAAATCTCCATTATTAATGTAAAATGTGATTTATTTTCTTTGATATTTTCTCTACATCTTTTTTCAATTAATACTCATTATTTTGTATATTATTTTAATAGTTTTTCTACACAAATATTGTCATTTTAACGTAGTACACCCCATGTAATGGATCAGTCCAACCACACCTTCAACATAGACTGTCTATACCTGCTATTGTAGTTCCGGATAAGAGTAGCCTTGTGATGGGTTACATGGAAATACATCAGGTAAAATAATTAATTAAAATGTACTACTTTGAAAAATTATGTAAAATTAAATAAACTTGAATGTTGGTACTAGAATTTAATTTAATTACTAGTCTAAATATTAATATTCCTACTAAGTCTATTATGTAAGATCAATTTTAGGGCATTTTAAGGGCATTTTTGAAAGATTTTTAGTTCATAAATTCATTGTTTTTAGGACATTTTTTCATTATTTATAGGTCAACAAAATCCTAGCCCTCTTCATAACATAAAACTATACTGAAATAGATCCATTACAGTGCATCTATTGTTGCTTAGTTACCATTACAGTATAGTTTTGCGAAGGCGTTGGAATAATATTGCTGTAAAATTTTCAGTGCAAAATATATTGTATTTTCAATTTGCAAGTCACTCTGCTCGTTTTTCAAACTTTTCTTCGATTTTGTAAACAGCACTTATTAACCTTCTATCGTAATATGCTGTTTCGAACTTGTAGCTCCTTTCTTTCTAGCTTAACTTACTGTAATTCGTCAATCTTTCGAATTGAATTCTATCTGAACCACATTTTAATTGCAAACACGGACATGTTCTTTAACATTCTCTGTTGGTGCGGTAACAGCTGTAGTTTTACTTTTATGCTCGACCATGCCGAAATGTAGTAATTATACACCTGGTAGTAGCCCTTTAATGCACCTCATTAAAGTACACCTATTCAGTATAATTCAGTTGTTCAGCCAATGAGAAACCACCATTGTACTGATTGTACCATTATAAAACCGCAAGTATCGATTATTCTGGGATATGCAAGCGAAAGACAATTAGCGAAAAGTCACGGAGGCTGGAAATCCAATACTGTCGCAGAAGGTTATGTTCTGTTACTATAATAATTAGCGTTAATTGTAAATAATATTCAAATAAATTCAATTTGTCATCTCGTTTTTCAATGTCTAATTTAATTTCAATGTTATATCAATATTAATATTTAGTTTACTCTCTAGATTATATCAAGGTCAATGTGGACATCTGTTCCTCGGGAAAAATCAATACTTTCGCGTCTGCGCACATCTCACAATTTACGACCTATGCACAAGGTCAATCCCGCATTTCAGTCACATAAGAATAAAATGAATACTTATGAATAATTTCAAGTTAGAAATATGGTCGAGCATAAAAAGGCGTATGAAACTTGCCTATAATGGTAATTAAGACGCTCGTATGAAAATTATGAAACTCGTTTGCGCTTGTTTCATAAACATACTCGCGTCTTATTTACTATCATTATAGGCTCGTTGCATAATGTACTATTATTGTATCATATTGATCTCCATTATATTTCTTGTACTGGCCATACCTCAAACATTTCATGCATTAGGATTTTAATGGCATGAAAGTGTTCAAAAGATTACTTGCAATGCCCAAAATAGTTCGTTATCGAGACACTTTTCTAGAGAGGCGAAGTAGCTGCCATGTGTGTCTTCGTATATTTTGTATTGGCCTGCTCACCAAGCGACTGTTCTACAAAATCCGTCTAAAACGATTACTACGACTGTATGATGAAATATTACGCATTCTGTCTGGACTTCTTGGGGTTATAGGACTGTGTAATGAGTTTCGTAGATTTTTAAAAGCGTGTAACTTATGCTAGCCCTTGAGGACTGCTGTCGTGTGATAACAATAGTCCCAGAAGAAACACCTGCAGCGCTGCTGGCACTGTTCAGCTGTCTGGAGTTGGTGCGAGCAAAACTGTACTTCACGACGCGGCACCTCGACTGAGGAATGCTGCTTATCTCAGCCAGCTCTGTTTGTAAAACGTACAGCATGATTTATGTACGCACACGGTTTAATTGTTGGAATATTTTTCCTCCATAACGATCATTTTACACAAGCATTCCGTAACACATGTGAGAGATAATTTACGGCCTTATCCAAGGATTTTAATATGTATGTATGTATGTATGTATGTATGTATGTATGTATGTATGTATGTATGTATGTATGTATGTCTTACACGGGAACTGTTCATGAGTACATGTCCGTAAATTGAGCACACTGGTACATCAGACAATGTGTCGCCATCCGTAGCTGGATTTAAGGACCCGTAGCTGGTAGCTGGACGGCTGTAGCTTGATGACAAAATGTAGCCTCGACTACCTGACCATAATAAAATATCGTTCAATTTTTAAAGTTTGCCTCAGATGGTATATTTTTAGGAAGGCAAGGTCAAAGCAGGTCTGTGTTTACTGTGTGACGATCTATGTGGAAGATACCATGTGATGGACTGTAAAAACCGATTAGTTTCACCAGGACGAATAGAAGGAATAGTGCACGCACTCCTATGTTCTCTCATTGTCGGTGGCGGACCTGAGAACTAGTGGCGCTTCGATCGATAAAGTCCATCGTTTGTCTGAGGTCAGACACCTCGAAAATACAATTTCTCGCGCGTTTAATGGTGAAAGTTGTTAGGGGTTGTTAGTATGCATTGTTGTTTGGGTTTGTGTAGAAGTCTTCAATTTGTTGTGCTTTGAATTAACCAGTGACAAAAGAATATTGTGTGGTGGTTTGCAAAATAATTGCAAAAATGCCGTACTGTTTTGCTCCGGGTTGTAGATCGGGATACGGTAGAAATAGTGACAAAAGACATTATTACGTAACAAGGCAGTTAAGTAGTCTGTAGGAACTTGCATAAAAGAAAAAAATTGTTCTTTGTGAAGAAATGCATGGTCAAGGCTGGGAAAGTGCTGTGCCCGAGTTGGTAAATACCACTCCTGCCGTGTTGATTGACAGATTTTTAGTGCATCATGTGCCAGGTTATGTCGTAAATCATTCCTCTAAGTTTATTGCGTGTACCCTCTGTGTCCATTCCCTTCGACAGAAAAGTAATGTGTCTAAACATTGTGCAGCTCTCACCCAAATCAAGGACTACGGATCCGGTAGGAACGTCAGTTTTTTAACCCATCCCTCCCAAGCTGTGTACGACGTACTTCTTCAAACAGAAATGAAAATTAAAGAAAAGATTAGCTCAGCGAGTGCAATGTGGGGTGATATCATCTATGACTAACTTGGCACTATTGACGCTCTTACGACCCAGTCTTCGGGAGCAGGTTGTTGCAGAGAACACATCGTGGATATTATTCCTAAATTGGTTTACCACTACTTAAAGTGCCGATTCTTCTTCAGGACAAAGGAAATCCGAAGAGAATTACAAGCTCGTAAATCCACCAAGTCATCTCGCAAACTCTCGAAGGTAGCAGGCAACTAATCATTCATCTGGTGAGTAATTTAATTAATTTACAAGCACGTAAACTGTCTTTCAACTCCGGTTTTATTTAACATTTTTTTTTAGAGTTTTCTGTCCCTGAATTCGCAACTTGTTAAATACTGAACTTATCGCTTTCATAGCGTTTCAGATCCCATTGTATTTTCTGTTACGAACGTTCATAATATTATTAACTGAGAGAAGGCTATTAATTATGAATAAGGGACTATGCAGGTATTCCTAAAGTTACGAATAGACGGGTTAAATGGTAGAAATTTGCTTTTAAAAAGGACTACGTTTAACGTAACAAGAACTGTGAACTTCCTCCAAGTCAGGAGTTTCGCGATAGAAGCGCCGCGTTGCGGCGGACCCGTGTAAACTCACTGAGTGCGTACACTATTCCTTCTATTCGTCCTGGTTTCACTGACAAGTTCTGCAGCAGCGAAAGCTAAAATAGTGTACTTATCATTCTGCACAATGTGCGCACTTCCGTTCTTATTAAAAAAGAGGAAAGTAAGAGAAGAGAATTTTTTAAGAATCTCTTGGAAAGATTCTGAATAAGAAGGGATGAGCGTCATGCTTCCATATGAAACCATGAAAGGACTCCCCGGTCAGGAAGTGAAGGTCTTGTAATACTGTATTTAGCAAGAACTGCGATGCAAATCAAGCTTTCAGGTATAACTCCCTGTGAAGTTGATTTGAATAATTTCTAGGGAAAAATTGTTCTGGGGCCGGGTATCAAACCCGGGACCTTTGGTTAAACGTACCAACACTCTACCAGCTGAGCTACCCGGGAACTCTACCAGACACCGACCCAATTTTTACCTCTATATCCACAGACCAACCATCGATACCCGGCCCCGGAACAATTTTTCCCTCGAAATTATTCAAATCAACTTCACAGCGAGTTATACCTGAAAGCTTGATTTGCATAATATACGTCACTGCTCGTTAACAGAAAACCACAATTTAAGTCACACAGAGTTAGTGTGCACTCAATGTTGGTTCCTTGGCGGTTGTCAGCCCACTTTGAGGTCTGTGGATATAGAGGGAAAAATTGGATCGGTGTCTGGTATAGTTCCCGGGTAGCTCAGTTGGTAGAGCGTTGGTACGTTTAACCAAAGGTCCCGGGTTCGATACCCGGCCCCGGAACAATTTTTCCCTCGAAATTATTCAAGAACTGCGATATTTTTTAAGGTTTAGAGAAGCCTGGTCATAAAAGGGAATGGGGGTGTTTTTTCATTTTTTCTGTTCGCTGGGAAGCTATGAATAAAGTAATAAAGGAGGAGGAAAAAATGCGAAAACGAGTTTTGTATATTTTTTATTGAGAAAAAAATGTTAGGTTGTACTTTCTGACTGAAACCCTGAATGGGCTGCCCAGTGAAGGTATCAAGACAAAAGGACCTATTTACTAACTTTGAAGGTTTTAATTGCAGCATACTGTAGTAGTAGGTTACGTGTACTGTAACATCTGCCATTCAGACTTCAGCAGCAATTTTACTCCATTTTGAATCTTTCGTACACTACTTTTAACACTTGAATATAAATACTTGATTAAATGACGAACTTACTCGTGTTAATTATGTAAGCATGAGCCGCTTACAGCTGTTTCGGTGTTACTTCACACCATCCTCAGAGCCTTCTGTGTCTTGGCGTCATCTCAACATCTCTGCCTGTTGTGTGGGTACGTTCGTGTGATGAAGAGTTGAGTCAAATAGTGTGTGTGTTCTGAAATTGATTCAACTCTTCATCACACGAACGTACCCACACAACAGGCAGAGATGTTGAGATGACCCCAAGACACAGAAGGCTCTGAGGATGGTGTGAAGTAACACCGAAACAGCTATAAGCCGCACATACTTACATAATTAACACGAGTAAGTTCGCCATTTAATCAAGCAATTTTACGTTCTGAATCTTTGACCACTGTAAACCAAGAGAGACGTTTTCTTTAGAAAATTCAAATACTCGTTAAACGTCACTTTCCTATTCAGTTGTTTTGATCATTAGCTGAATTGATTTACTGTTCGATCATCTGTCGCAACTGGTGCAGATCCTGCAAAAAACATCATTTTTCAGAATGCCCTTCAGCGAAAAATTACATTTTTTCAGGTCGCATGATCTGGGTGACCATTATGTTGTACCACGACGTCCAATCCATTCATGGAATTAGTGGTTCCAGAAGTCCCTCACTCCTACACCAAAATGAGGTGGAGCTCCATCCTGTTGCCATATCAACTGGATATGGCAAAACGAGGGCTGTTTTCAAGACATGACAGTGGAAAAACAGTTGCCGCACGAACATGGTTGCAAACCCACCACTTATTACACCAGCTATTCGTTTTTTA
Source organism: Periplaneta americana (assembly GCF_040183065.1). Taxonomy (NCBI): domain Eukaryota; kingdom Metazoa; phylum Arthropoda; class Insecta; order Blattodea; family Blattidae; genus Periplaneta; species Periplaneta americana. The sequence continues at coordinate 7,693,601 of NC_091131.1, read as the reverse complement.
AGAAGTTACAGTATGACATCTGTATGTGCACAAATATGAAACCTAAGAACGAATATTGGGAAAAGCGACTTTTGACCCACCTTCTACCTACTTAGGGACGCTTTGATCCAATGCGATGATTCTCCAAGTTCGATAGGTGGACTGGGTGACATTCGTAAATCCGATGCTGACAGGTGGGCCATCTGTTCTGAGCTCCTGATAGAGCCAGATTTCATTTCGCGAACGAATAGTCTGATGATCCCAGGGCCGGAGCTCCAAGTCCTTCCTGTGTCAGCAGCATCAGAAGACTTCACCTAGCCTGTTTTTACTATTGCAGATGACTAGGGCTGGGATATTGATGACCTATAAATTATGAAAAAATATCCTAAAAACAATGCATTAATGACATAAAAATCTTCCAAAAATGCCCTTAAAATGCCCTAAAAATTGATCTTACATAATTGGCTTAGAAGGAAAAGAAGTTTTGTACTACTTAATATTTAGACTAATAATTAAAATTAAATTCTAGTACCAACATTTAAGTTCATTTAATTTTACATATTTTTCCTAAGTAGTACACTTTAATTAATTATTTTACCTGATGTAGTTTCCACGTAGTTCACCATAAGGCCACTCTTATCCGGAACTAACAGGCATAGAGGAGTCTATATTGAAGGGGTGGTTGGATTGATCTATTACATGGGGTATACTACGTTAAAATAATAATAATAATAATAATAATAATAATAATAATAATAATAATGATTTATTTTAGCTGGCACAGTTAAGGCCGTAAGGCCTTCTCTTCCACTCAACCAGCAAAAAAGTGTATATACATATGCATAAACTTACAAAGAATTCAACAATTTGATTTAGGTTAGAGTTACATGTATATAAGAGTTATTTACGAATTAAACAATAAAATACTATGAACTATTAATTAAACACTGAAATAAACTATGTAGCAGAATTAAGCTAAAATACATAGAATGTTAATATATTTCAAATGATATTAGATAATAGAAAGAGATTATTATGAGACAATTTTGAAAATACAGCACTATCAGGATGATGTCTAAAGAATGAAGTAATAATGTAGTCAGTGATAGTTTAAATCAGTAAGATTGGAGTGAAATGCTAATAAGGTTATCTTTTAAGCTGTTGTTAAAGGTGTTTATTGTCTTGCAGCCCCTAATACTTTGTGGCAAGGAATTCCATTGACGCGAAGTGGATACTGTAACAAGATGTTCTATGAAGAGGTATACTTAGCGTGCCACAGATAAGTGATCTGGTATTTACGTCGTGGTTAAGTAGAGATAAGAGAAACGAGACGAAAGGTAATTTGGTGTTGAGGTGTGCAGAATTCGATAGAGTAAAGACAAAGAGTGTAAAGTTCTGCGTTCTTTAAGTCGGAGCCACGAAAGACTTGCGAAGGACGGTGATATGTGATCATATGGCAATATTTGTCAATATTTATGTACAAAAACGATTAAAATATTATACAAAATAATGGGTATTAATGGACAAAATATGTAGAGAAAATATCGAAGGAAATAAATATTATTTTACATTAATAATGCTGATTTATGGCCAAAATTGAATGAAATGCCTCAAAAATGACCAAATAAAACAAAAAATGCTCTTATGAGTTGAAACAGGCAAAAAAATGCAAAAAAATGCCCTAACAAATATGTCTTAAAACAGTTTATCACGTAACATATAAATACTAAAGCAGGTATGTTTCTGACTTACTAGAAAAAAGATGCAATTTCATCAAAATCCTAGCCCTAATGATGACAGATGATAAAGTGAGAGGGAGGTGGACAGTGTTTGTGGAAATTTTCAACTTCCTTTCCACAGCCTCACAGTTTTTCCTCTTCATTATTAGTACGAGGAAGTAAAGGCTGGTTCACAATAAACCGGAAACGAGAATCGGGACGAAAACGGTAAAATTGTTAAAATATATACATTTAAATGTGAGCATTCACAATTAACGAAAAGCTTGCCGGAGCCCGGGATAGGGAACGGAGAGTTGGCCAAGTTTCAACTTTGGCATTCACGTTTCCGATCACAGCCCACTAGATTCATTCTATTGCCATCTAAAAGCTATTTTGTCGTCGTATATTTTGTAGCAAGAAGACCGTGACATAACCTATGCATTATTTTGTTCTGTGCTGTGCATCATGGAGCCTATGCATTATTTTGTTCTGTGCTGTGCATCATGGAGCAAGTTTTATTTGATGAGATTCTAATATTGAGTGTTGAGGAAAATCCTCACGTTTACGATAAGCGGCGCGCCTCGTATAAAGATGAAAAAATGAGGGAGAATACGTCGCTTTCAATAGCTGCATCTCTGAACACCGATCGTAAGTGAATCATGTTTTATTACTATAGTGGTTGTATTACACACTACATATTCATGCTTCAATTCAATAACTACTGTTGTGTTCATTTTTGTTCTATTACAAATTTTCTTCTCTCATTATTTTACGTTATGGTAGACGTAAAATAGATTGTGATAATAAAGATGCATGGGCATATTTATAGTACCGTACCTAATGAAATGTTTCCGTTGAAATTTCGAAGTTGGTTAACCTGTGTTTATGTTGGCTGCCTTGTACTCATGAGAGAACGCCATTGGTCAGTTATACACAAATAACATCAGAATGCGTAATATCGATTTTACATATCGTTATTGACATACATATCGATATGCATAGTCGTCTACGTTCTCGGTTTATTGTGAATCAAAAATTTTCATATTCACGTCCTCTGCTTCTCGTTTTCATTCTGGTTCTCGTTCCCGGTTTATTGTGAACCAGCCTTAAGATATTCACACGCCAGCTGTAGGGTGTTGGAACAACCCGCCCACACCTGCTGGCTCGTTGCGAGTCACCCTGTGGTCATTAATAGGCCTGCATTGATGAAGCCACCTCGCTGGAGACGCAGCAGTTAGGGCTAAGTGGCCTTTATGGCCGCTAATAGCTCAGACACACCGCCGCGCAGGTCCGCATGTGAATGAGATTTCCAGTTTATCGTCCCTCTCTCCAGTTCCTGCTTTTCATGTTCATCGTAATTCTCTTCTTCCATGCCCACCTCTTCTGTTTCACCCTTTTCTTTTATGGTTCTTCTTTCAGAAGAGCTTCTACAGGGACATCATTTTATTTTTACTTCAATTTTTATTGTACCTGAGTTTTTGAATGTACTTCACTCCCACCCCTTCAACCGTCTTCCACACAGATCCAAGACCGCATATACAGTCATAGTAGCCACAATACGTTCCAAAAATATGTTCGCATTTTCCAGTGACGAAGGAGCTTTCAATATTGAATAATTTTCGCACAGGCACTGTCGTCCATTTGCCTACGTCGTATCCCGGTTTCCCCAACCAGCTTTTATTCGCCAGCTAGTGGCTGGGCTGTCTTAGCTCTTTTCTGAGAACATTAATTTCTGTTAGGAATTGGACGTCTAAGTTACGTAATATTATACAACTATTTAAAATAACTTAAATAAAAGGGCCCCGTTAAGTAATTAATTGTCACGTGATTTCCCTCCTTTCCACGACCCTACGACATAACCACTTGGACGGACAGTAGATAGTATGTCTGAGTAATTTTATCTTTTTGGGCAGAAGTGAAGATTGAATTTACAGTACGTAAGGTACTCTTTTATAGAGTAGGTACAGAATTATTTCAACATGAGTTACTAATACGAAGAACTGGTAATTGGAATTAAGTACAATAATCTATAGTGCGATAATATGCACATTAGAACTGAAGCATGTTTAAAATAACTTAAATAAAAGGGCCCCGTTAAGTAATTAATTGTCACGTGATTTCCCTCCTTTCCACGACCCTACTACATAACCACTTGGACGGACAGTAGATAGTATGTCTGAGTAATTTTATCTTTTCGGGCAGAAGTGAAGATTGAATTTACAGTACGTAAGGTACTCTTTTATAGAGTAGGTACAGAATTATTTCAACATGAGTTACTAATACGAAGAACTGGTAATTGGAATTAAGTACAATAATATATAGTGCGATAATATGCACATTAGAACTGAAGCCTGTATCGAAATGTGTTTAATATCCATATTATGATTATTTTTCAATTTAACTTCATTCTCTATATTGTACGCTAATGTGCTGTAGACAGTATAATATACACTGCATAATGAATACGTCCACATGGACAGCTCAGTTCGTGAGTAAAAACACTCATTGTTAATACTGTACTGTATTCTGATTAAACAAAAACCTAATGAAAATGATCAAACTCAAAAGCGCAATATTTCCTAGTTTACATAAATGGATGAACTACGTTTCTTCCCTCCTATACCTAGTAAAGTGATTTGTTTGTATATTACGTCAGTATCATCGAACTCCAGTCGAGGAAGGGGATAGCAAACGGCGTTGATCCAGAGGTATAGGCAAGTTAATATTAAAAATGTTAGTAAAAATAAAATGATGTCCCTGTACAACGTGTGCGAACAAAACGTTTGGACGGTTGGGTTCAATCGAAATGTTTGGTCTGCGGACGTATCTACTGAGAACGTGGATGGATTTTTATATTCCGTCGAAAGTCGGATGTTTTAGTAGGAAATAAGATATATTATCATAATAATGGGATAAAAAGGTAAATGTAAAGGTATTCCCGTCACATGCCATGAGGTAGAACCCCATGCTTTCCGTGACCTCGGCACTAGAATGAGGTGGTGTGGTCGGCACCACGCTCTGACCGCCTTTTACCCCCGGGAAAGACCCGGTACTCAATTTTATAGGAGGGTGAGTGAACTTCGGTGCCGTTCTGAAAGTTTGGCAACGAGAAAAATCCCGGGATCGAACCCCGGACCTTCCAGTCCGTAGCCAGCTGCTCTACCAACTGAGCTACCCGGTCGCCATGGGATAAAAGATAAATGCAAATAAAACGAAGAGCATGGCCATAAGGAAGAAAAATACAGAAGATAACCTTGCAAATTCTAAATGAGGCAGTAGAGGAAGTGGACAGCTTCAAATACTTGGGGTGTACTGTAACCAGTAACATGAACTGCTGCCAGGAAGTCAAAAGGAGGATAGCAATGACAAAGGAAGCTTTTAATAGAAAAATAGAGCATCTTCTGCAGACCTCTGGAAAAAGAACTAAAGAAGAGACTAGTGAAGTGCTTTGTATGGAATGCTGCAGTGTATGATGCAGAAACATGGACATTACTACGAAGTGAAGAGAAACGAATAGATGCATTTGAAATGTGGATATGGAGAAGAATGGAACGTGTAAAGTGGACAGACAGAATAAGAAATGAAACCGTGTTTGAAAGAGTGAGCGAAGAAAGAACGATGCTAGAGGAAATGGAATTGGTTGAGTCACTGGCTGAGAAGAAACTGCCTACTGAAGGATGCAGTGGTAGGAATGGTGAACGGGAGAAGAGTTCGGGGTAGAAGAAGATATCAGATGATAGATGACATTAAGATACATGGATCATATGAGGAAACAAAGAGGAAGGCAGAAAATAGGAAAGATTGGAGAAAGCTGGGTTTGCAGTGAAAGACCTGCCCGTAGGCAAAACACTAAATGAAATGAATGAAATGTAATCATAATACGTACATGGGTCATCCGAAAATTAGTGGCAGCGCTTTAATTAAGATCAAATACTTCATTATTCACAATAATGACACCTCCTCCAGAATCACGTACCCGTCTGGAAGGCGACGGATATCCTCCACAGCGTCACTTTACTTTAAGCTTCTAATTTACTGCTCTACAGTTATTCATTGCTCTACACCTGTTGTAATGGCCTATCTATTTACAAAGCGTACCCCTCTCAGTGGTTCTTTCATCTTAGGGAAAAGTTCGTAGTAGAAGAATCTAATATCCGGAGAATACGGAGGATGCTCCATAATTGCCCAGATTCACCAGTTAACCACTTGGACATCCGCGTGACAACGAGCACACCGTCGTGAAGCATAATACATCTTCATCGTCGTGATTAATACATCTTCATATTGGGTTGATGCATAAGTACGTACCGGTACGTTTTTGTAATGCCTAAAACTAGTAGGTCTATGCAAAAAATAATTCATGTATCTTTCACACGTAGTTTAGAAATTACCAAAATTCAGTTCAGCCCCTCCTTAGAGAATCTCAATATTTTTTCTATATTATTTATTTCTGTAATGTTAGATGATTTTAAAAATAATCGTAGCTACTGGACATCGGTTTCACAACGTTTGTCTGTTGCAATAAGTTAATCCAGAGGTCACAGATCCACACTGATATCAGTTGCTAAATATTCCGCTGCTCATTTCGTATCCAATTGAAATTGTGTATGATTTTCAGAGCGGGGCGTTTCCTGAAAAGTCAAGTGTTATTATAATTGCTGTTAGTATTAATTAATATTAATACCATTTACACAAAGATGTGTATAGCAACTGATTCTTATGCGTAACAAGTTGCTGTCGTTATAACAGCGATTCAACTGTTTAGTATTAATTAATGTGATGCACACAGTTCGTTACTAGGGAGGATGTGATTAGCAACGGATTCTTATGCAAGTCCATCTAACAATGCGGAACAAGTTACTGTCGTTATAACAGCGATTCAACTGTTTAGTATTAATTAATGTGATGCACACAGTTCGTTACTAGGGAGGATGTGATTAGCAACGGATTCTTATGCAAGTCCATCTAACAATGCGGAACAAGTTGCTGTCGTTATAACAGCGATTCAACTGTTTAGTATTAATTAATGTGATGCACACAGTTCGTTACTAGGGAGGATGTGATTAGCAACGGATTCTTATGCAAGTCCATCTAACAATGCGGAACAAGTTACTGTCGTTATAACAGCGATTCAACTGTTTAGTATTAATTAATGTGATGCACACAGTTCGTTACTAGGGAGGATGTGCATAGCAACGGATTCTTATGCAAGTCCATCTAACAATGCGGAACAAGTTGCTGTCGTTATAACAGCGATTCAACTGTTTAGTATTAATTAATGTGATGCACACAGTTCGTTACTAGGGAGGATGTGATTAGCAACGGATTCTTATGCAAGTCCATCTAACAATGCGGAACAAGTTGCTGTCGTTATAACAGCGATTCAACTGTTTAGTATTAATTAATGTGATGCACACAGTTCGTTACTAGGGAAGATGTGCATAGCAACGGATTCTTATGCAAGCCCATCTAGCAATGTGGGAACAAGTTTCTGTTGTTAGTATCTCGATTCATCTGTTTAGTATAAATTATTGTGATACACACATTTCGTTAGTATGTAGTTTTGTGCGTAAAGGGAGCATGCCTGGAATTGTACAACTGGTTTGCTGGAAGCGCAGCAACACCGCATCGCTCCCCCGCGTCACCTTACAGTCTGCATGGGCGAGTTTTTTGTTGGCATTGGAATGCGACCCACAATGTGATGGAAATGTCAAAGAAGTCGCACAAAAGATCTGCAAAATTACGCGAGACAGTTGAGACCCTGCTTCCCAACTTTGACCTAGGATTTCCTCTTGAGGCTACAACAGCAGCAGCAGCAGCAATAATAATAATAATAATAATAATAATAATAATAATAATAATAATAATAATAATAATGGTATTTGGGAGACTGTGAACTTTCTCCCCTGTGCCTGACGCAAGACGACAGCTAAGGGCATTACAAGACAAACAGAAGACAAGGATTCACATCCAGACGGACACTGTAGAAGGAGAAGTTGTGAGTGGTAATATACGTCGTAATTATAAAAGGAATAGACAACTTTAGCGTTTTATAAAATTATGACCATTGAAGATGTAGATATCCTATTTGTAGATTTTTGTTCAGTGGCAAGAAGCCTGATATTGGTCCTTGTTGGTGGCTCATTTCCATATCTTCGACGGTACAGCTCACGCACCTTCTCGAATATTTTAACACCAAGTTTCCTGCAAACAATGCCTATTCTTTGTTGTACAGAGAGCATCTCTTCAAACAGGTGTGAAAGGAAATACATTACTGTTTTCATGAATATGAATCGTTACTTTTGGAACACCCGTAAAAACCGTGGAAATATTTTGTGATACTATAAAAATAAAAACCTTGGAAATGTTTTGCGATACTATGCAAATAAAAACCATAGAAATGTTTGGATATTGTAAAAACAAAAACCATGAAATTGTTTTACGGTACTATAAAAAAAACATGAAAATGTTTTGATATAAAATAGAAACCATGGACATGTTTTGCGATACTAAAGGGTAAAGGTTGGTAATATTGTGATATTTATTTTTAAGAATTCATTACAATTTTACTGAGCGAGAGGAAAATCGGTTTTTTGCGTCAACGTGTTAAGGGAATGTTCGTGGACAAGTTGCTGCACAAGACCGGTCCTTCTCTCGCTCAGTAAAATTGTAATAAATTATCAAAAAGAACTACAGTATCACAATATTACTCGTATCACAATGTTACCAATCTTTACCCTAAAAATAGAAACCATGGAAATGTTTTGTGGTACTCGATACTATGCAAATAGAAACCATTGAAATGTTTTGCGATGCTATGCAAATAAGCACCATGGAAATGTTTCGCTATACTATGCAAATAGAAACCATGGAAATGTTTTGCGATACTATGCAAATAAGCACCATGGAAATGTTTTGCGATATTATGCAAATAAGCACCATGGAAATGTTTTGCGATACTATGCAAATAAGCACCATGGAAATGTTTTGCGAAACTATGCAAATAAGCACCATGGAAATGTTTTGCGATACTATGCAAATAAGCACCATGGAAATGTTTTGCGATATTATGCAAATAAGCACCATGGAAATGTTTTGCGATACTATGTAAATAAGCACCATGGAAATGTTTTGCGATACTATGCAAATAAGCACCATGGAAATGTTTTGCGATATTATTTGCGATATTATGCAAATAAGCACCATGGAAATGTTTTGCGATACTATGCAAATAAGCACCATGGAAATGTTTTGCGAAACTATGCAAATAAGCACCATGGAAATGTTTTGCGAAACTTTGCAAATAAGCACCATGGAAATGTTTTGCGATACTATGCAAATAAGCACCATGGAAATGTTTTGCGATATTATGCAAATAAGCACCATGGAAATATTTTGCGATACTATGCAAATAAACACCATGGAAATGTTTTGCGATACTATGCAAATAAGCACCATGGAAATGTTTCGCTATACTATGCAAATAAACCCCATGGAAATGTTTTGCGATACTATGCAAATAAAAACCATGGAAATGTTTTGAATATTATAGAAATAAAAACCATGGAAATGTTTTGCGATACTATAAAAATAAAACCCGTGGAAATGCTTTGCGATACTATGCAAATAAAAACCATGGAAATGCTTTGCGATATTATGCAAATAAAAACCATGGAAATGTTTTGCGATATTATAGAAATAAAAACCATGGAAATGTTTTGCGATACTATAAAAATAAAACCCGTGGAAATGCTTTGCGATACTATGCAAATAAAAGCCAAGGAAATGTTTTGCGATACTATAAAAATAAAACCCGTGGAAATGCTTTGCGATACTATGCAAATAAAAACCATGGAAATGTATTGCGATACTATGCAAATAAAAACCATGGAAATGTTTTGCGATATTATAGAAATAAAAACCATGGAAATGTTTTGCGATACTATAAAAATAAAACCCGTGGAAATGCTTTGCGATACTATGCAAATAAAAACCATGGAAATGTTTTGCGATACTATGCAAATAAACACCATGGAAATGTTTTGCGACACTATGCAAATAAAAACCATGGAAATGTTTTCAATATTATAGAAATAAAAACCATGGAAATGTTTTGCGATACTATAAAAATAAAACCCGTGGAAATGCTTTGCGATACTATGCAAATAAAAACCATGGAAGTGTTTTGCGATATTATAAAAATAAAACTCGTGGAAATGCTTTGCGATACTATGCAAATAAAAACCATGGAAATGTTTTCAATATTATAGAAATAAAAACCATGGAAATGTTTTGCGATACTATAAAAATAAAACTCGTGGAAATGGTTTGCAATACTAGGCAAATAAAAACCACGGGAATATTTGCGATGTTATAAAAATAAAACTCGTGGAAATGCTTTGCGATACTATGGAAATAAAAGCCATGGAAAATATTTTGCGATATTATAAAAATAAAACCCGTGGAAATGCTTTGCGATACTATGCAAATAAAAACCATGGAAATGTTTTCAATATTATATAAATAAAAACCATGGAAATGTTTTCAATATTATATAAATAAAAACCATGGAAATGTTTTGCGAAACTATAAAAATAAAACTCGTGGAAATGCTTTGCAATACTAGGCAAATAAAAACCACGGGAATATTTGCGATATTATAAAAATGAAACTCGTGGAAATGCTTTGCGATACTATGGAAATAAAAGCCATGGAAAATATTTTGCGATATTATAAAAATAAAACCCGTGGAAATGCTTTGCGATACTATGCAAATAAAAACCATGGAAATGTTAAAGTAAGGACGGCCTAACTATCTAGGTTGTTCAGTGCTACTGAGATGTAATACGGTAATAATGGAGTAATGCCGGCAGTTAAATTATTATTGTCATTATTATTATTACTATTATTATTATTATCATCATCATCATCATCATCATCATCTCTCTGTCTACTGTGGAGCAGTTGTTGGCAATTCTTGACTCGCGAATCAACCCCTTAATACACAAGCAGGGCGAAAGAGTAAGGCATGATGTCCTCCCCTTAGCCATCACTTGTTCATTCAACGTTAAGCAATTCGGGTATCCTACCCATCCTGTGTGTCCCTTTGCTGTGTATTGCGGGCTGCACTTTATAAGACGTAGGCCCGATTGTATAAACCATTTAATCTTAGCTCAGAGGTTAAATTGATCCTTGTTTCAGCTGAACTTGGAATTTTGTGTTGTATAAAGTCTAATCTGAGATTAATTTGTCTCAAACTAAAGTCAACTTTGACTGAAGAAATTTCTCCGATTAAGTTAGATGATCCAAGTTCAGTTATTTCTTTTCTGTTTGAAATATACGAGTGACAGATTGTGCAAATAAAATATCCATTATTATTAATATTAATAGATATGATAGGTACATTTATATATATTTCTTTCAATTTCTTGCCTTAATACACAAACATTCTTATATTTTATAAGGCTCTATCGTGTTCAGCAGTATTAAATAACATAACCTATAATTATATTATGTTTATAACAACCATTAATTATTAATGGATATGATAGGTACATTCATAAATGTTCAATTAACTGTATTACTAAACGAAAATTGTCGTTTTATAAAGCTTTATTAAGTTTAGCAGTATCAAACACCATAACATGATAACAACTTGGAGAACAGTCAACCTTCTTCTTATTGTCCGCCATTATTTACATTACACAAAAAAAAAAAAACAGTGTCTGCAACAGAGTGTACGGAAAGTCGCCAAAAAGTAGTTGTAAAGTCGCTAGATTTCTCATTATCAACAAAGAAAGCTTACATTTTGTCACTATGGGGTGCTAAAAAGGTCACTAAATCCCTATTTAAGCAATATAAAAGTTAAAAGAAATTGTTGTTGAAAAAGAGTTAAAGTCGCTAGATTGGCAACACTGAACAAACCTGTATAACATGTTCCGCGCATCACGTATTTCACCTGTTTATGCGATGTTGCCAAATCATTTTCACGTGAACTTAGATTGCATTTGAACCAAGGTAATTTGATCGCAGAAAAGTTTTATACAATAGAAGAAGTGTCTGAACTCGGTTCACTTTTCGATCTTCGATCAAAGTTGATCTTTAGTCAGGGAGTTTTATACAATTGGGCCGTAATCTTTCGCCGACCATTGATCTAGAGCATCTCCCCCATGAAGATCCATTCGTAAAGTCATAGTCAGTACTGCAAAGTGTTGCATGGAGCATCGTGTAGGTACTAGTGCCTTGTAACTTTCGAACATGAGAGAGGCAACTAAGACATTACAAACTTCGTATTATTCCATATTAAAAAATCCTTGAGCGGTTAAAACAATGACGATGTGGAGTAGGGGACAGCGAATATTTTTATGACAAGGTAGAACAAACACGACAAGCCTTCTTCTGCAAAGCGAATATCAGCGAATATCGATCTTCGCCATACTGGACATAACGCCTGTAATGCACGACGCCAATCGAGCATAACATCAGTCCCTCAGGCACAACGATCTTGCGGAAATCAGTTTGATATGCGTACTCCTCCTCCATGTCAACAACTCTAATTTCGGTTAACAAGTGACGTCATGCTATGGGAAATACACTGCGAGAGAAGTATCTGGAAGTACCCCGGAGAAGCAAAGAGAGACTGGAGCAGACAATTCCGTGGCGGTGCGGAGTCCGAAACGACTATGACGTCAGCCGGCAGCATTTTTGAGGTTATCTGCAACAAGTGTGCGACGCATGTTGGAAGAAATGAAGTTATACTCTTACTACGGAAATAACATTTATCCGGGAACTAAGTAAATATCGTAAGAGCGTTCGTCCGCAGTTTGGACAAGAACTTTTGCTTTTGAAAATTGATTAAGGAAACATGAAGCATTGCCACTTGATGCGTGACGAAGCGGATTCCCATTTAAATGGATTCTTAGCAAGAAGAATTCACGTTATTGGGCTACAGGAAGTACTTGAGTTCAGCAATGATCGCTGCTTTGTGTGCTGGCGGGGATTACTTTGTTGAGAAAATCACGAGCCTATGAAGGCTCCTAAAATATGAGCGCTGATTGATACGTGTCTGAACAGAACGGCGTTGCAAGAGAAGGCACGGAGTTAATTTGCACATACCGTCAACCGAGATAACTTTGTCTTATTTTCAGCACCGTTTTCCCTTTAAAACATAGACTATTTGTTGTGTGAAAAGTATTTTTGTAAATTTCTAGAATATTATTTTCAAACTGTTTAGTGTCTAATGAATAATTTAAAGCCATTTTTCAAAGTTATTCAAATTTCCAAAATCCATTTGTTTTCAAAAAAAAAAAAAAAATGGGACAATCTCACCTCGACCTGTGGTGACTTTGTCTCGAATCTCAAAAACCTTTACAGAAAATAGTGAGACAATGTCACTCCTATATTATCATAGAAAAATTCGCGGGTGCTCGTGTAAAGGGGGTTACGTATGATTTCGCTAAACTGGGATAAGTACAGATTTCCACTATCCACAATTACTTTTTTCTTGTGTTAAAGGCGTTAAATCATTCTTCCATCCATGATGCAGTTTACAGTGCTCCTTATTTTGTGACAAAGGGGTTTTATTCAGTATCAAAGGCGAGAAGTTTACATACCTTGCAATTTGACTTAACCCTCTTTACACGAGCACCCGCGAATTAATCTCAATAAACAGTGATAATTTCTATGTATAAAAAGTCATCATTTTCAGTAGGTGAAGGATATAAACTAGGCAAATAATACAATTTCATGAAAATTTTTATTTATTTTCATATTTTTTAAAGTAATTTGAAGAGTACAAAAGCAAACACGAAAAACTGAAAAACAAACAATAATAAAGGAATTATTTGCAGTAGTAACCACTCTCAACTCTAGGACTAAAAACAGTTGTTCCTCTTCACCGATACAGGTCTCGAAGGATCAATTTTCCTCACAAAATGCTCTCCCATTCCTATTGCTGAAATGCCAGCTCTTACTTTCTTAATATTTTGCGCAAATCTCACCGTTAATTCAGGGTGATTACGGAGAAACCTTTTGATCCAATCAGAGGCTGGGATATTGTCCTTGAATTTAGGTACACGTACAACTTTGCGTTGCAGGCAATATTGCACAGTCATCCTAAAATGAGTCATCAGCTCTTCCTATATCAACATTGGAAACCTGTACTACGCCCAAGACTCTGATTACGTTGGGTGAAATTAGACAAAATTAATAACTTTTCTCCTAACAAATTTTCAAGCAATTTTATGCAGTAATTACAGATAATATATTTGTTTTGTTTACAAACTCTGATTACGTTGGTATAAGGGGGACTACGTAGAACTTTACACTCTTTGTCTTTACTCTTTCGAATTCTGCACACTTCAACACCAAATTACCTTTCGTCTCGTTTCTCTTATCTATACTCTAACCACGACGTAAATACCAGATCACTTATCTGTGGCACGCTAAGTATACCTCTTCATAGAACATCTTGTTATTCATCATCTTTTACAATATCCACCTCGCGTCAATGGAATTCCTTGTCACAAAGTATTAGGGGCTGCAAGACAATAAACACCTTTAAGAACAGCTTAAAAGATAACCTTATTAGCATTTCACTCCAATCATACTGATTTAAACTATCACTGACTACATTGTTACTTTTTTCTTTAGACATCATCCTGATTGTGCTGTATTTTAATTGTCTCGTAATAATCTCTTTCTATTATCTAATATTATTTGAAATATATTAACATTCTATGTATTTTAGTTTAATTCTGCTACACAGTTTATTTCAGTGTTTAATTAATAGTTCATAGTATTTTGTTGTTTAATTTGTAAATAACTTTTGTATACATGTAACTCTCATCTCAATCAAATTGTTGGATTCTTTGTAAGTTCATGCATATGTATATACACTTTTTGCTGGTTGAGTGGAAGAGAAGGCCTTACGGCCTTAACTCTGCCAGCTAAAATAAATCATTATTATTATTATTATTATTATTATTATTATTATTATTACCCAGTGGCGGATCGTGAACTTGTGGATTGGGGGCGCTGCAGTAGATTTTGGTATATACAAATTTCATTTCAATCTTCTTCTCCGTAAGGGAAAGTTGAGAAAAATTAATATTCTGTAATTCACACACACTCATGCTTGCACATTTGCACTGGTTAAGTTACGGTACTAAGATGTCACACCAAAGCAACACTCGGATATACTGATAGTCAACAATTTTCTAAAACTGGAAAGAGATCTCTTTCTTATTTTACATGCTATATCAAAAGGATTTTACTCGCGCAAACATTTTGAGTTAAGGTGGCTGGATATATAATAATAAAGCAAAAGAGGATATTAATTTCGTTATATTAACTCGATAAGATTCTACAACAATAAGTATGTGAAGAGAAAAAAAAAATTTTGTCATTAAATTTGAAGGGAATAGAGAATGCATTTGACGCAGCATTACAATAGCTATGTGGGAGGGGAGGAAAGATCTTCACTTGTAGCCTGGCTCTGCAAGCCACTGCAGCGAAATATGGGTTTTAAACAGCGGCAGTTTCCCTCTGCTTCCCTTCACCTCTCTACCCCCTGACCGTGCAAGACACTCTCTATGAGCTGTCCCACCCTGCAGATCCCAGGACGACTTTGAATGCAGTGTCAATTCCAATACAGTCGATGCGCAAAAATATTATGCATCAGATAATAGTACATATTCCTGGCCAGCTGAAATATAAAGCAATTTACTTAAGAAAAGCTATAAAAAATTATTCTACAAATTAAAATTAAAATTATTCTTATTTTCTTGACAAAGCAGGGAGTGCTGCAGCTCCGCAGCTCTTATGGCCGAGCCGCCCCTGGGACTACCCCTTATAGGTGGTGCAATTAGACATAATTAATAACTTTTCTTCCATCTAACAGATTTTCATGTCGGTTAAGCTGTTATTTTTCGGTAATTATTTTTTAAATATTTTACAGCCAGCAAATTAGGCAGGAAAACAAAATGATAGGTTATTTGAAATGGAAATCACAGAATAATTTGCATTCATCTGTAAACCAATCAGAAGATAGTTAAAAGAACGTCATTAAATGCTGAGGATCATCAGTGACGTATTTAACAAAATACTAAAAATAATAAGAGATTACGAAATTGCATTTACTTAACTGCTTCACTCACATTACGATTATATGCAAGGTAAATAAAAAAAATAAATTATACAATAATAATCTTGATTATGGTACATTTCGACGGGCAATCTGTTCCCCTGTAGACTAACCAATAAATACAAAAATCAAAGTTTCTCGTCTTATGGACAGAAAACAATGTCCATCCCTGAAGTCCACCTGTGAAGGTTTTCGCTATTGGGAAGCTGAAATGGGACAATGATATAAAAATATCAATAACCTATGCCATTAGAAAAAGAACATTTCTCGCTCTTTGAAATGCTCCAATATCCGCAGATGTATAATATTATAACCAATCAGAGAAAGTCAGAGATCAAGATAGGCATAATATATTATTGACATTGATTCGAAGTCGAATTTCATTGTGCCATCTATGGACAGATGAAGTAAAGCAGTAACCCGTAACCCATCTAGAAATGGCCTACGAGACAATTTGTACACAGGGTTGATCACATAGCGTACAAATAATAAAAAGGGAACGATGTGCGACTGAGAAATTTTAGATAAACTTAAAATACATTTGATTCGGTGTCTGTGTTACAAAATAATCGGTTGTTCGGTTATTGAGAAAATAGCCGGTTATCAGGTTAAACCGGCAAGCAAAAATAACCGGTAATTAACCGGTTAACCGTATGAAAATAACCGGTTATTAAAATAACGGGTTATTTTTATTCGTCCCTACGGTTGAGCTGGCTGACATAGAAGACAACAACCAGTGATCGATATAGGTCGAGTTATCGATAAAGTCGAGATGTCGCAGTCACATGCGCAGTGGGATAAGTTTCATTGACAATTTTGACGAAAATGTGTTCATAAATAAAACATTTATATATCTAATTTGAATTGGTAATGGAAATTACGTGAAAACGGCTGAACGGATTGTAATAAATGACCCCTCATTTTGAAGCTTGGAACCCACAGTTTTTCAGAAAAATAGTAGTTTTCAGTGAAATGTCAATTTTTCAACATAATTTTCCTATTTTCTAAAATCCATTTGTCGTCACTAATTGCATTTCAGAATAAAACAAAACACACACTACAGTAAACAATATTACACGAAGGCCATGATCTGCAGGATTGCTGACATTTAGAGCTCAAATTAAATTGGTTATTAAAAACTTCAAGACTTACTAAAATAATTTACAGGACTGATTCTGCGTTGTGTAATTTTGTGAGTACAGCTGTGTATTGGATATTAAAATCTACAAAACTTGAGATGGTTTGATGACATTATTACCATTAGAAATGAAATATTATTATAGTTAATGACATGCTGCGCCTATTTTTCATTAATTATACACATTACTGCTATATTGATGATATGAAAGAGAAACGTTTTGGGGTATGTAAGTAGATGTAGAGAATATCTTAAATTAGATATTCATTTCTATCATTTACTGAGTGGCGGCTATTTAGTATAAACTACAAAACTTACGTAAGATAATAATATTGTTATTAAAAATAAAATGTTTTTATAGTTACTAATGACGTGGGGTTGAGTCTTTTTCATATACTTGATGGCGGTGTGGTGCAGATACTTATATGCGTCATTCTCTTCAGTATTGGTTTGAGAGAGCACAAAAATTACAGTTCCTAAGGAAAGACCAAAAGGTATTACTAACTGATAAAATAAGAAGCAAACAAAATTATGTGATCTCCCGATCATTTCAGCAAGATCTCTTAACAGGATAAACGATTTCACCCTCTACATTTCAAGCTCTCCATGCAACAGCTATACCAAGATGCTATATCTATTGTTCGAAAGCATAGCAAACCTGACATTTTTTTTAACTTTCACCTGCAATCCACAGTGACTTGAAATAGCTATTGCTTTACTCCCACATGAAAAACCACTGATCGTCCTGACATTGTTACTTGCGTTTTCGCGTTGAAACTCAAAAACTGAAGGTGGATAGGTTCAAGAAAAAGTATTTGGTATAAAAAAATCACTCAGAGGAATAGTTATTTATGGTACTTGTGAGGTAAGTGCATCTTTATTGCACGAGTGGAAAGATTTAAGCACGAGGCGTCAGCCGAGTGCTTAAATTACACGAGTACAATAAAGATCACGCTCACAAGTACCATACGTAATTTTATCCATGACCATAACGAAAAATTATGTTTTATAAAAGAAAATATGTTGAAAATAAGTCTTCATGTAATCACATATCATGGCATGGATTTTAGAATCAATACGTGTACTAGGTAGGTCATGATGTAGGAAGCCATGATTAGTAAAGAATGGTATCTAAGGCGTTGGATAAATAACAAATTATAATTAATTATATAATTTTAATATATATATTTTTTCATTTTAAACGTGTATTTTCGTCTTTTTGAAGTTTCAGGGATTATTTAGAAGTGTTCACGGGACTAATGTGATTAAAATAATTTCACATTTTACTTCTGTAAACTTAAGAGGAGTATTAAAACTTAATTAATCATCGTGTCTGTTTAGCTCAGTTGGCTAACGCGTGTTGTTTTAAAATCCTATAAACCCAACTTCGCAGGTTCAAGTCTCCTCGCATCCCAAAATGTAAATTATTACAAAATTTAAAAAAAAAAAATGGATGTAATGTACAAATTACGACGTAGCAGATAGAGAAAAGAGAAGGAGATTGAGTGTATGTATATTTAAGAAATGGTAATAAAGAAGTAGAGGTAGTGACATCTAATGACTAATATATTAACTTCTTGAGTAATAGTTCAATGGAAAAGTATACGTGTGTACCAGGGTATTAGGAAAATGCTAATGAACTGTGAGATAAAGTTCAAACTGTGAGGTAAAGTCTTTATCTCACTAGTGAAATAAAGTAATGTTGAATAAAAGCCTACTTTACAAACGCAAAAGTATTTAGTAAAGGCATGTTTTTCGTTATGGTCATGGATAAATATGTTTTATTACTATGGAAGGAAATATCTTTCAAAATGTGTAGTATTCTTCATTGAAAATAAATGTGAAAAATGTTTATTTGAATGTCTAATGAAGTTAGTTTGCAGCATTTACTAATGAACATCGAAACCATGAACATGAACTGTTAACAAAGATTTCCTGGTGTCTACGCACTGAAAGTCGTTTGATTCACGCATGCGCATCTCGCGTCACAGGGCAGGCGAATTATTGTCGTCGCGTCTCGCCTTCAATTATCACAGCTGTTCGTTAGCCGACTGGCTCGTTTATTCAATGAGTTTGTTTTATATCCATTCATGTAATTATGTAAGTTAGTTTCCGTGCCCTGTGGGTCGCGTTCACTAGTTTGAGAACCCCTGCTCCACAAAAAGAAGTCCGAGAGGAAAATTCCGGTTCAATGACCATAAATATTAAAGAGGTTAGTTTGATAAGTCGGGAGGCTGCCGTAAGACCGACTTCCTACAGATAACCCACATGATCCCACCTACATCGTACTGAATGATAATACTGCAAAGTCCTTTTTTCTGCTTCCACAAGACATAAACAAGTCCCGGAAGCCAAGTTTTAATAGCTAACAAGAAGCCATCATGTGCGGATTACATCATCGGTCTCGCGGGGACAAAAACTGTTCGTTGTGCGGTTTGTATATTTTATTGCATCTGTCAGCTACTCTGCCGTCCTGATAATTTCTGAACTACCAGTTCTCATAGAAAAGGCGTACGAAAAAAGATTGCATCAGTAAATACGTTTTTGCAGCAAGTATGTCACTGGCCAGCCGATTATCAGAAAACCGTGCCAGCCTTGGGCGCCATTTCTGTAGGAGTATAACAAGCGCATGCGTGGCTATTTTTAGTGTCACATCCTCGCGGAAGTCTCGACATAACCTCAATGTTATTTGGCTCGCTCTCATGACTTTGATGGAACCTGCAATTGTCTTCAGCCTAGTTGCAATGAACTTAGTTGCTCATTTATTTTATTCGTTAGTTTCTAGTTCGCCGATTTTGAGCGAAGTTATTGGCGTAGACATGCTTGCAAGACGTTACATGTCGGATTTTGTGCAGGGACATCATTTTATTTTTACTTCAATTTTTATTGTACCTGAGTTTTTTAATGTACTTCACTCCCACTCCTTCTACTAATGAAGTTCAACCGTCCTCCACACAGATCCAAGACCGCATATACAGTCATAGTAGCCTTACGGTCATAGTAAAGTATTTAGTATTTATTTATTTAACCTGGTAGAGATAAGGCCGTCAGGCCTTCTCTGCCCCTCTACCAGGAGATTCCAACTATAATATGAAGAATAAAATTACAATTAGTATTAAATTTACAATTACAATTACAAATAAAATTACAATTAGTATTAATTTTACAATTACAATAAAAATCAAAGTACGAAAAGATTACCTCAATAATTAAAGCTAGATAATTTATCATAGAAAAACAAAGAATATTTTATATTTACTGAATTACAAATTAAACCTAGAATAACAAAATTGTATTGTAATGAAATTACTGGATATTGAAATATTTTGTGATAGATTAAGGAAATTATTTTCAAGAAATCAATTACTGACCAAGTGCCTAGTAAGTTTGCGTTTGAATTCAATTTTATTTCGACAGTCCCTGATGCTAGCAGGTAACGAATTCCA
The DNA here is from genome assembly GCF_040183065.1 of Periplaneta americana. Taxonomy (NCBI): domain Eukaryota; kingdom Metazoa; phylum Arthropoda; class Insecta; order Blattodea; family Blattidae; genus Periplaneta; species Periplaneta americana. The sequence continues at coordinate 7,673,177 of NC_091131.1, read as the reverse complement.
GAGTCTTGGCAGGGCTATTGTGAAAGAAGATGAGTATGAGGAGGTGCGATGGGATGGTATTGTTAGTATTGTTTCATGACGAGAGCGTGTGTTCAGATTATGGTGGGAAGAAAGGTAAGTGAAGCGAGACGACAGGTACGAAGGAATAGAAGAATAAACAGTACGTTCCAAAAACATGTTCGCGTTTTCCAGTGAAGAAAGAGTTTTCAATATTGCATCATTTTCGCACAGATACTGTCGTCCATTTGCCTACTTCGCATTCCGGTTTTCCCCACCTGCTTCTATTTGCCTCTCTGTAAAGGCTAGTGGCTGGGCTGTCTTAGCTCTTTTCTGAGAACATTAATTTCTGTTAGGAATTGGACATCTGCATAATATTATACCCATACAATTGTTTAAAATAACATAAATAAAAGGACCTCGTTAAGTAATTAACTGTCACGTGGTTTCCCCCCTTTCTGCGATCCTGCGACATAACCACTTGGACGGTCAGTAGATGGCATGTCTGAGTAATTTTATCTTTTCGGATCGAGCAGAAGTTAAGATTGAATTTACAGTTCGTAAGGTGCTCTGAGAGTAGGTATAGAATTATTTCAACATAAGTTACTAGTGCGAAGGACGAAACTGGTAATTGGAATTACACACATTCGGACTGAAGCCTGTATCGAAATGAACGGCCACCATTTTGAAAATGTGTTTAAATATCATTATTATGATTATTTTTCAATTTAACTTCATTCTCTATAGTCTATTGTATTGTATTGTATTTATTAACATTCCATGGTATTCATACATGCTTACAGCTAGAATATGGAACAAGTCAAAAAAACTTAATACTATTATAAAATCTTAATTTATAGTCACAGTCTAGATGAAATATATACAGACGAGATTTACAATATAGTCTACTAGTACAACACAAAGTTTTAGTATCAATTTCATGAAGTGCTAATGAATGTCATGAATTCACCTACAGAATAGAAGGCGTGAGAAATTAGGTACTTCTTTAATTTGGCCCTAAATAATTTTATGTTTTGAGTTTCATTTTTCATATCGATAGGGAGGGTATTAAAAATGTTTACTGCCATATAACGTACTCCTTTTTGATAGCACGATAGACGTGCCGATGGAGTATGAAAGTCATTTTTTGACGTGTATTTATGCTATGAACAATTGAATTAGTTACAAAGTTTTCACGATTACATACGAGGAAGATTATTAATGAAAAGATATACTGACAAGCCATGGGCATTATTTGTAGTTTTTTTTAAATAGTCCTACACGATTCCCTAGATTTGGCACCCACTATTATTCTAATTACTCTTTTTTGTAATAGAAATATATTGTTACTATCTGTGGAATTTCCCCAGAATATTATTTCAAAACTCATTACCGAGTGGAAGTATGCAAAGTATATTGTTTTTAAGGTATTGATATTTACTATCTTTTGCATAGATCTAATAGCAAAACAAGCTGAATTTAGTTTGGGGGTAATTTCTTTAATATGATTTTTCCAATTTAACACATTATCGATTTTTAGCCAAGAAATTTGGTTGTTGTTGTTTCTAATAGGGATCTATTATTAATTATTGCGCTAGAAATTTGCGATGTTGAATTTGGACAGGATTTAAATTGAATTATGTTAGTTTTGTTACAATTTAATACCTATAATTTATTGACTGAGAACCAGTCATATATACATGTACGCTAATGTAGGCAGTATAATATACACTGCATAATGAATACGTCCACATGGACAGCTCAGTTCGTGAGTAAAAAACACTTATTGTTAATACAGTACTGTATTTTGATTAAACAAAAACCTAATGAAAATTTTCAAACTCAAAAGCGTTATATTTCCTAGTTTACGTAAATGGATGAACTACTTTTCTTCCCTCCTATATCTAGTAAAGTGATTTGTTTGTATATTACGCCAGTATCATCGAACTCCAGTCGTGGAAGAGTGTATCAACCGTTGATCCAAAGGTATACCCAGGTTAATATTAGAAATGCTAGTAAAAATAAACTGATGTCCCTGTACAAGTTCATAGTATAAAGACTTTATTAGAAAGGATCACACCTATCGAGACATACTTGCATACATACATATGAATCGGGGATTGCAGAAACAGCACGTCATGAAAACTAAATTTTTCAGTAGGCACAAAAACGGTATTACTGGTGGTAGACCACATCATTGGTTATAGTACTGGCTTCTTCAGACAGAAGCCTAATATATTTGTCGCTTTATACTAAATTTATTGGAATCTAATGAATTGTTAATGAAATAAATCAATATATATTAGCTTACCATGTGCTGTTTCTGCAAGGAATCAAAATTGTAGTATAATAATTTCAGTTCAACTAAAGTTTATTTGTCAAATTAGAGGTATAATATATGCATAGGCGTACTGTGTACTTAATACATAAGTTCAGCATATAAATGAACTTATTTTTCCACAATAGGCCACTGAAGAATATTATTGTAAATTTTTTTATATTCATGTGGTATGTAACGCATTAGTTTGTGTATATCGTCAAGCTTCTCTCTTTGAATTGACACGATTTTGTGTGGATGTATGGTATTCTCCTTTGTACTTACAAGCAAACATTCACATGGGGGCAGATAAAATAATTAATTTTTTTTTCTTCCATCATTTTAATAATGTTAAAAGAAGTGCTTACACAAATTTTGGCCACTCCAGCGCAATTACGAAGGCCGTAAAAAATAAGTTTCCCTGGGGCCGTTTACAGAAAGAGAACAAAATTCCATGGAAAGTTTTATTGGAACAGATATAGCAATTGTTGAGTTATTTTTCAACGTTTTCACCACCAGAATTGAGACATTTTTCATTCAGTGGGAACAGTTTTTGTATCCTTGTGTCGTAGATGTCTGCCGTCTGGAATCGGAACCAATGTGTCGGCACATGTCTTCGACATGAGTTGTTTCTACGCGCTTCCAGGATTTCATAGGTCTCCAAATGTGAGACGGCTATACTGACATACAATGGTTTCTGCATAGAACGATAGCCCTATATCAACAGTCCATGAAACTCGAATAAACTCTTTTCGCCACAAATAGTGACATGTGCTGTCTCTGCAATCCCTGGTTCATATATACGTACAGTCTTAGAAAAAAGTTCTGTCGCAGAGATCTTTGTGGAAGAGCGACTAGTTGAGGTAATAAAATTAATTTCCGTTTTTTGTATGTCTGATCATGCATATTGCCTCGTTTCTGGGATTTATAAAGTATCTGTGGGACAAAACTTTTTTCTAAGACTGTACACGTATACATACATACATACATACATACATACATACATACATACATACATACATACATACATACACACATACACACAGCCCACACCTGTGGAGTAACGGTCAGCGAGTCTAACCGCGAAACCAGGTGGCCCGGGGTCGAATCCCGGTCGGGGCAAGTTACCTGGTTGAGGTTTTTTCCGGGGTTTTCTCTCAACCCAATACGAGCAAATACTGGATAACTTTCGGTGCTGGACCCCGGACTCATTTCACCTGGCATTATCACCATTTCATTCGGACGCTAAATAACCTGAGATGTTGATACAGCGTCGTAAAATAACCCAATAAAATAAAAAAATAAATACATACATACACACACACTGCCGTCTGAAGTCAAGGGCTGCCGAAAATTGAAATCTTTTAAATCGAAATTAGAATAGTAATATGCGTTACAAGAGCGGTATGTTGAAGTTTTAATGTTCGAGGAAATGTTTGAAAAAGCGAAACGTAGTTGAGCTTTTTTAATTTCCGAGAATTGAAAGAAAACATACCGCTCGTGTATCGTACATTGTTTTGTGCGAAGATCATTTATTACATACCTGAAAGAGGAATTTCTAATTAGTTGCAATGAAATCTCCATCTTGGTTTCTGTTCAGTGACGGCAAATTTGTAAAACAAAAATATCTATCTTCAACATTATTGCTTTAAAATGTTTTTCTGTGTTTACTATACTCCAGCAGACCGTGATATACGTCTGTTCCCCCCCCCCAGTCCTTAAATGCGAACTTAAAACAAACGGTAAGGATATGTAATGATTTATTTTTCATTTTAATATTTTAACAATATTATTTATATAACATATTGCAGTAATAACATCGGCATCTGGAATCTTGTTGATTTTTTCACGGCTTCCTTAATGTTACTTGCATCACGAATCCAGTAACTTTAGTGGAGTTGTAGAGTTTACTTAATTTTTGCAAATATTTAAAAACAATAATTAACAGTGCAATTTAGGTGAAATTGCAGTGGTAAGTTTCCAATTTATAATTATTACTATATTGAACGTCTCTAAAAATAATATGTTAAAAGCCTAAATCAGTAAAATCAATATGTCACTTAAGCGGTAAGAAGAGGGAAATTGTTATGTGTGTTAGGTTGGGAATACTGAATGTGGAATTTTAGACTTACCGCGGATTGGTTTTGTGCGGAAATCAAGCAAATACGCACGATCTCGCACACAATTATCTTATGATGAGTTTCAAACTAACTTAGTTATGACAATGTTGTATTGCATGTTTCCACGTATTCACTATATTTTTTTATATTCTAGTGATATTTATTTTCTTTTATCTGTTTTTGTTCATCATATTTCCCTATAATGCTATGTCTATCATGTAAGAACTTGCACTACTTACAAGTATTACCATAATTTTCATTTGGTGTGTGCACCTAATAAAATTGTGTTTATTGTATGCTTTGTACTTTACTATACTATATTATTATTATTATTATTATTATTATTATTATTATTATTATTATTATTATTATTATTATTATTATATGCGTGCGTGCGTATACACATACATATGTACATACACGCACGCACACACATATACACAAAAAGGATTGTTTGGTTTTTAAATGTTGTTTCCATAGCAGATGGATCGATTTCTTCAGAGAACGCAGTGATAACGATACATTATAATCTGCAGCTTGTTAGGATGTGTATTTAAATGTGTAGGCGGAATTGTGTAATCGCAGAACTGTATCAGTGTTATTTACAAGACTTGTATTAGTAAACACCGAGTCAGCACAAATGAACTCATTTTGTTGGCCTTTAGTTTTACAGTAACGTCATTCTGTGGGCATGGTGATAACAAAGAGTTCTGCTCAAACTAGGCTTGGTCTTTTGCTATTTATTAATTTTTTTTTTTTGCGCGAAATATACAGAAATCATATGGGCAATAAATATTTTACTTTATATTTCCGTGGAATTATTTTTTCAGTAGTCCTCACTCAGGAAATTCGCGTTTGGTATAGGCTATACAGCAAGCAGTCTTCCTACTCTCTTTATGCATTATGTTTTTTTGATTCAGTGGAATTCCGGAATTCCTTTTCGCGTCATTCGTACTAATGTCTTAAGATCACCTCGTGTATATCGGTGTTCATCATTAACACATTTCTTTAAATTATTAACCTGGCATTTCGTGACTATTGTTTTATACTCTAGGGAAGGAGAAGAATATCGGTCTCGTGATGGAATATATGCTTTTTCATACTTTCGCAATAGTTAATTTTATTTTGCATGTCAATAGTGATGGCTACTTCCGTTTATAATTAGTTTCCTTGAACAAAGTTCCGAAATACGAAGTGTAGGAGAAAGAGAAAGTGTAAGTAGGTAATACTTAGGTTTTTATATTTCGTATTTAGGTTTTTGTATAGGGAATCTACATTGTATTTGAGATACGTATCGGCTGACTCATCAGGGAAGACAAGGAAAGGGGAACCTATCTGTTGCATCCGTTACCAAGAGATATTCTCCAGGACTGGACGTATCGACTACATCAGGGAAAAAAAGGAAAGGGGAGCCTATCTGTTGCATACGTCACCAAGAGATATTCTTCAGGACTGGACGTATCGGCTACATCAGGGAAAAAAAGGAAAGGGGAACCTATCTGTTGCATCCGTTACCAAGAAATATTCCACAGGACTGGACGTATCGACTACATCAGGGAAAAAAGGAAAGGGGAACCTATCTGTTGCATCCGTTGCCAAGAGATATTCTCCAGGACTGGACGTATCGACTACATCAGGGAAAAAAGGAAAGGGGAACCTATCTGTTGCATCCGTTACCAAGAGATATTCTCCAGGACTGATCGTATCGACTACATCAGGGAAGACAAGGAAAGGGGAACCTATCTGTTGCATCCGTTACCAAGAGATATTCTCCAGGACTGATCGTATCGACTACATCAGGGAAGACAAGGAAAGGGGAACCTATCTGTTGCATCCGTTACCAAGATATATTCTCCAGGACTGGACGTATCAACTACATCAGGGAAAAAAGGAAAAGGGAACCATCTGTTGCATCCGTTAGCAAGATATATTCTACAGGACTGAACGTATCGACTACATCAGAAAAAAAAGGAAAAGAAAACCTATTTGTTGCATCCGTTACCAAGAGATATTCTCCAGGACTGGACGTATCGACTACATAATCAGGGAAGACAAGAGAAGGTGAACTTATCTGTTGGATCTGTTACCAAGAGATATTCTACAGAATGAACGTAGGGGCTTCATCATCAGGGAAGACGGAAAGGGGAATCTATCTGTTGGATCTGTTACCAAGAGATATTCTACAATACTGGACGTATTGGCTCCAGGATCAGGGAAGACGGAAAGGGGAATCTATCTGTTGGATCTGTTACCAAGAGATATTCTACAATACTGGACGTATTGGCTCCAGGATCAGGGAAGACGGAAAGGGAAACCTATCTTTTGGATCATTTACCAGAAGATATTCTCCATGACTGGACCTTTCAGCTTCATCGTGGGGGAAGACATGGAACCATTACTTTCCAAAGAGCCAAGGAGCACTAGTCGAGCCCCTGGAAGATTAAGGAATGCTTGCTTATTAAGCAAAGAATATACTAAACTAACACAGACGTTTTACTGTCGTGTACTGAGAGAGGAGTGAAATAATTATTCATTATTATAAGAGACATCAACGCAATGACATTAGAAGTGTTGCTGTTCAATAAACTGTACATGTATTGTAGAAAAATGGGAGTTTTGTCAAAATTATACTTCTGCGTGCGGGACACACTTCATATTCGTTACGTCAGAACAACAGTGGGATATCTTGCAAAAATCATATTTTAAATAATGAGAAAAATTGCTATTGAACATCGAGTGCAATGTGTAAACAAAGTTTCTTGTTGTTTTAGCTTCATATTAAATCAAAAGTTTGTTTACACATTGCACTCGATGTTTAATAGCAATTTTTATTCTCATTATTTAAAATATGATTTTTGCAAGATATTCCACTGTTGTTCTGAGGTAACGAATTATAGTAAGGCTAATAATTCCTTTCATGTGTTATCTAACATTTCAGATTATCTCTGAGATTATCAATATCTGCATGTCGCTGTGCATACACGCCATTCTTTGCAAGAAATAATTAGGTAAAATTGTGGATTTTAGAAGGTAAATATATCTATTAGACCATACCTGCAGAAACAGCGCTCAACGATCGCGCGTGCTCCTTCGGAGCAGAAGAGCGGTGTTTACCGCTCGCCGAAACGGAGAGGAAGATACGTCAGAATGACATAGACTTGCTATAGGTAGAGGAGAGGGAAACGACCACTCAGTTAGGCTATCTAGTGGAGTGCAGTGTGTAGGCCTATTCTCAGTAACTGTTTCACGTTGCTTACCTACTGCTACAGTATAGTATACAGGACTATAAAAGACGAAACATAACATTAAACATTTAACGATTTACAGCTCAAACTTATTGATCTTCAATGTGACCTAAGGGCTAAAGATCGTTTGAATAATACTACTAGCCTGGTTGAGTTTTACAAGCCTAAACATTAGCAGTAATATCCACGACTACACAGGCTGGCTGTGAAAATGATTGCTATGTTTGGCTCAACATTTATATTTGTGAGCAACTGTTTTCTATAATCAACTTTAATAAAGGCAGGCATTGAACATCTGTAACATGTTTCATTACGATCAGTAGGCTACTGTTCCTTTCAGCTGCCAACAGCATAAAACCCGTTTTGGTGTACTGATAAATAAAAATATAACAAAATGATATTGTACATTTAAGTAGCTATAGAATTTCTATTAACATACAGCAGAGTCCGTATAGGTCAGTTTCTATCTGATCCTTTTCCAATTCACTGCGGGCTAAA